>NW_025947133.1:0-250722 GCF_000764305.2 Hyalella azteca | reverse complement strand
ACTTTCAAACGTCATTGCGTGAAGGTCGTCGATTTCATTGTTTCCAGTGCATTTGTTTGACTTTCAAACGTCATTGCGTGAAGGTCGTCGATTTCTTTGTTTCCAATGCATTTGTTTGACTTTCAAACGTCATTGCGTGAAGGTCGTCGATTTCTTTGTTTCCCAATGCATTTATTTGACTTTCAAATGTATTGTGCGTCAGTCGTCGATTTCGTTGCTTCTAAAAACTGAATATATGAGTTTGATCTGTTGAAATGCCTAAAATCGTTTTGATATTCTACCGGTAAACGGGTAGTATTTTGTTAGGAAATTGTTGTTCTTCCCCGACAATTTCTCCATTTTGCGTAATTGTTTTTTGCTGGTAAACAAATTGTATATTTTTAGGATTTATTTGGGCCGCATACAAATGTCATAGCAGGAGGTTGTGCCAAATATAAAAGATGAGTTTTTTAATCGAAGTGGGGAGTGGAGGGTTGGTTGGCCACAGCTCTAAATTTTGTTTGGGTACTGGTAGTTTTATGTGATGGCTACAAGTTATCTGAGTTATCTTACAGACTAACCATATTATAAAAAGCTTAGGTAATATTTGAAATCTGCAGCATTCCAATAAGAAATCAAATCGACGATCATGCCTGAATTTTTTCATATATACTCGATTTATTAATATAAGCAGGTTTGAGAAAATGTATCAAAGTTTCATGCGTTATACCAATGCCAGAAATTACAGTTAGGATCGTTTGTTACGACCCCAGCGAGGTAACTTCCAATGGCTCATGGTGCGGGCAATGCAAGAAGCAAGGCATTTACCACGGGATATCTATTGCCTTTGGATAAGTACTTTAAGTACTTTGCAGCCTAATTCATTTTCCGTTGCAGGCTAATTATGACCACATAAGTGTAGAGCTAGATTAGGAATAGCATCAGAGCTCCAGTTCACTATTTGGCAAATCTCTTGTGACCCAAAAATTCATTCATTCCCCTGGCAATGCAGATTACCATTAAAAATGCCTATTTGCTGTCAAAAGTAAATCGGTTGAATAATGCATGGACGTGTTGTATATGTAATCATTAAATAATTCAATTTAATTCAAGAAATCAACCCTGATTTGATTTCTATTTATCACTGAGCTCCTCTATATATAATTCCTGCAGATGCTTAGACGCTGATGCTTAGACCGGCCGAAGTTCGCCATGCATAACAGTTTAGGATCGACATCTGAGTGAATGTCACAGTGATTCAGAGCAATTCAGAGTCTTACAAATCAATTCAGCGGGCAAAATGTATTAGTTTCATGGTAACGGCAAAATTTTATTTCATAGATGGAATAAATTTCTTGCGAATATTTGATTTCTATTTTGTCCAAATGAAAAGTTGAAGGTAAAGTTTTCCAAACTTTCTTGTAAAAAATTTGCTGGCAAGCGCTCGTGGCATTGACTAGGTAGCAGTTGTTTGAACACTTGCTTTTCAAATGTTTATACCAGTAAATATAGTCTATTCCGCTCGACTCACTCAAGAGCTGAATAAAGAGTTTGATCAATATTGAAGTTACAACTATCGAATAGAAATTCCAGCGGTGAACATATATACTTTTGCTAGACTATTATTATATCTCCACAGCACATCATTCATGTTCCGTACTCATTCGCTGCTTTTTAGAGTTCAGCGTTTTTTCTTTTGCTTATGTATCGCGTAAAAATGATTTTTGATTCCTGTCATGTTGCAACTTTTTCATAGAATTTCATTTCGTTCACGGCGCAATCTTTTGCTTTTCCAGTACTAATGATTAAGGACCACGACCATTCTTGCTAACTTGGCTCAAATTTCTTAATTTTGTTCTATATTCCTGCATTATTTTTTCTTCCAATAAGAAGTTAACCAGGAAAATTGCATAATATGAACAGAATTAATTAATCCTCTTGTATATAGTATTTTGATTAAATTCGACAGCACTAGGCAGAGCCGAGCTGATATTTGATGGTACAAAAATAAATGTGTTCTGGTAGTTACATTCAAACTATACAACACAAACTTCTCATGCCATGATCTTATGTATGACTAGAGCATGCAATGTTTATGTTTATTGAGGTTTAGCGTCTGATATTCCGCGGCGTGAAACATTGAATTCGATAATTTAGTTAATTAAAAGTTATATCACTCTGAAAAAATGTATATAGTTTCTCTGAAAAAATGTATTTCAGTTTTTTTTATTTGCAAGGTCTTTTGTCACGCTCATGGTTACGTCATGATATGAACTATTTAATTGTTCATTCGATTTTGTAAATGTACTCGTAAAGTACGCAACACAAAAATGTTCTCAGATAACAATTTTTAGCACCTGTCTTGCCATTGCATTAATTTCATTACTCTTTTCTTTCGATACATCGGTTCAAAAAATTACCGGGTAAATTTTTCATGAGTAAAATTTTTCACAAGTATAAATAATTTATTCTGCTTCAACTAGCTCATCTGTAACGCAAAACATCGATTTGTTGCAAGGCCCTGGAGCGAAGGGCATACATGTCTCGGATGGACATCATTTCATTAATTGCGTATTTTATAACTCAAATTAATTTATCAAACAAATAGGTCTTATCTATGAGACCGTTCCAATTTATATATTAACTATAAGGTATAGCTACGAACAAAAGAATAAGCTCATGTTATTGCGTTCTCATGTTACCCGTGTAAATACCGTGGTGAACACTTGTTTTCCACAAGCAATGTTCGGATGCTATGTTTTGTACACGTCAGCAATTGAATGTTTAGACCACGTCGGTGTAATATAAACTCTCTTCGAGCAAAGTTTAACAAGAGCTTTGAGAACCCAGGAATCAAGTTTCTGGAAATGAGTTTACCAAATTTTTACGTAATAACAAATGTTTCAATGAATGGGTTGCATCAGCCGCATTACATTTGAACGCATTTATTTGAACGCATTTGATGCTTAGTACACGTGTAAATATCGCGGGTGAACACTTGCGACATAATTCTTGTCTTGCAGAGCGCTGGTGCAGAGCGCTGGTGTGGCCAGTTCGAGTGCGACCCTCGCCTGAGCAACAACAACTGATGGACGCGCCTGCCTTACTTCTCGCGCTGCTGGTGGCGGCAGCCTCAGCAACGGTGGGGAATATATACTGTTAAATATTAATGATCTCTAAATGCTGTTGCTTAATTTTGCTCTATATGTTAACTGTATTTTTTTCTATTTACTGCTGGTGGCGGCAGTTTCGCCTGCCTCGGCAACGGTGGGGAACACATACTGTTAAATATCAATGGTCTTGAAATGTTGTTGTTTAATTTTGTTTTATATGTTAATTGGTGTTTTCTGCTGGTGACGGCAACCTCGCAAAGGCAACGCTGGGGAATATATACTTGTTCAAATTACTAACCAACCAGACATCTAATTTTAAAATAACATTGAATAAACGTTGTGTCGCATAATTAAACTCTTAATCAATGTTGTTTCCATCTCATTTGCCTAAAAGGTCGTGATCTGAAAATGTTTTTTAATTTTTTTTACATGAATAATGTTGTTTTGGTGAAATACTTATTGTTTCATTTTAATAATGTATTAAATTCAAAAAATTTCAGGTTCAAACTATTTTGCAGACGCAAAATAATTAGTTAGAAAGTTTGAGTGATATATGAAGAAAGCTTTGTCTGAAAACAATCTTTGAGACTATTGCTATAAAATTGTTGCCCACATAAAAAAGGACTGCAACTTTGTTAATTTATTTTTACCTGTGTAGAACACATAAAAATGTTATTATAACATCTCAAAATGTTAATAATTCACCGAGTAACCCTGAATTTTTTGGTGAATTTATTCCACCTTTCATTTTGTTTCAGGATCAGACATCGTCTGCTGGAATGCCTCGCGCCAGCGAATCCTCGGAAACGGTGGGTAAATTTAAGCGACTTCAAGATTCTCACAAATGATCGTGTTTTTTTGCACAATTCCACGAATTAATAATCGGATGACCAATTCTAAACTGTATTATGAATATAAAATAATGGAGATGCATAACTGAAGACATAAATATAACCATGAAAAATTGTGTACGTGAATTAGTGTTTTTAATCATGTGGAATTTTTTGCACTATTGTTCATTGTCTCTTGAAAAAAAATATGCGAGAATATTGCCAGCAGAATTTCTTTAGGGTGAATTAGACTGTCTATTTATTTCCATTTGTTTCGCATTTCATTACTTTTTAAATTAATTCTTCATCGCAAAAAAAATCTAATATAATATTCCATGCACTACTTATGGGTTAAAATAGCTGGTATTCAATGCTGTAATCGCATTCCACTTACTTTTACCTCTAAGTAATCGACGGTTTTATCACTTGCAGTTTGTCCTGCAAACGAACCTACAAAGCAACTTATTCTCAACCTGCGCTGCGGAGGCGAACTCTGTGTCAGGAAGCCTTTACTCCATCGACATGGGCACCTCAGAGTTCGTACAGGTACAGCTGACAAGCTCGAGCACTCAAAACATCACGTGGGTTGTCAAGAGCGGCGTCAAGTCTACCATCGATTGCGCCCAGGCTACTTTGGATGCAGGTGATCATACATATTACACAATCAGCATTATCTCAGTTGTTTTTTGTCAAAGTTAAACGATTTCAATTTAAATTTATTATATCATTTAATTTTTAAAAATACTAAGGAGCTCGATTTGTTCACAGTATGTTTGTGAAGTACGCAATTGTGCACAAATGAACCATTTTTTCATCTTTTAATTCACTTAAATCAGGCAACAGTCTAATTTCAGTGAGAATATTAGGAATTATAAGAAAATAGTTTATAGTTTGTTTCTTTTTTGACTAAAACGCCTGATGAAATGCGCTTATTTCTTCATGACGCATCACGAACGCTAATTTTGTTCCTGATTTACAGGCAAACTCATGTTCAAGTACAGCGGCGGCACCTGCAGTGTCGCAGAGAATGGGGTCTACGATCCAAGCCAACCCTCGTGTACTGGCGAGACGGTCTACGTTCTAATCCCTAGTGAGAAGCAGGGCTGGTCAGGGACCGTATTATTAAAACTCATTTTAGAACATGTAGCAGTTCTAGTACACGTAGCGGCCTAGGTACACGTCGAAACCGATTTATCGTCTGTAATCAGAGGGTATAACTTGAAAAGCCGTCTGTGAATGACTGACCGAGTTACGAAATCTCAACTATTTTTGATTGTACGGCCCCAATGCTCTGATTAAGTTGTCTCTCGATTCCCAATTTGCGGCATTTGCGTAGCAGTGCGTCATTTTTGAATACTAGGTTTGACATACAATCAATGCGTTTCACGAAAAGCCTATTTTGGTTAAGTCATCACACTATTCCCCAGATTGAAAATAATTATTGTTCACGAATTAATGAACCATAGTAACATATAATACTATTTAATGCATCTCCTCTTAAAAACGCGTATATTTATTCATATAATTGTTTTGTTGTCGAATATTTGAACATTTTGTAGACGAATACAACCTCATATTAGCGCGGCTGCGTTCCTAACATGCTCGTGTGTTCTGGTATCTCAGAACCGACGGCATGCTTCACCTCCCTGGGCGCGTTCTTGGACGGTGAGAGGATAACAACCGACGGCAATTGCACCTCAAGCTGTGCTGCAGGCAGCGTAGTGGGCGGAGGTGAGAAAATGAAATTTGCAATTTGAAAAAATATTGTAGAGACTTTCACGTGTTGAAAAATTGCACGAGTCGTGAATGTTAAAAATTGTAAACCAATGCTTGGTACTGTAATGCATCAAACAGTAGTATACCAATCTGAACTATACCAATCAGCAGTTTACCAATCATGACTACAACAATCTGTAGCAGCGGTTTACTAATCGCCTATTTGAGATCTCTCCAAAATAATACATTTAGTTTAACTCATTTCTCTATGCACAGAGATTAGAACAGTGATAATATTAGATACTATACGTCCAGACAGTCAATATGAAACTTTTCCACTCCAAAAGATTACGTGGTCTAATGAGTTACTTTATTGATTTCTCATGATGGTTGTCATTTGCGATAAAAATTTTCCGTAGTAATAATATGCTTATTGTGTGTGAGGTGTAGGCAATTATTTTTAAGCTAAAATTCTTTCATTCAACACAACGTCATGTCAAATATGTATGGAAAAGTGAGTTTCCAAACCTGATTTAACTTAGTTTCTCCTTTCCTGGCCTGAAATTNATGTGTATAAGAGACAGGTATAGGATAGGATTTTCTTTCGGCAAGTAAACCTGGGCTCTCGTTATTGTCACCGTGCCTAAATCTGTAACTAGGTGTAGGATATAGTGCCCCTTTTTAGTATATGAAGTTTGAGATAAATGTGTGTGTCTTTCTCCTTGTTAAGTCGCACTGCCAGTGTCGAGAACCTTCCATCGCCACCTATTGACCACTCGTGCTAAAACCTGACAGTTGGATATCGAGAGAAAAGTTAATCGCGGCGATTGAAGAGATTATCATAGGTGTCGAAATAACCGGTCGAAATAACCGGAACAAAGAGAAATACTTACCGCCGAAATCGCCTATATCTACTTAAAGCATAGTCACGGTTGCAATCACTACATCAAGACTAAAAGGAAAGTAGAAATAAAGTAGAAGTAGGACACGGAATATTTCTAATCACTTCTTGTTGACGAGCGGCGAGTTTAGCGGTAGGTGCCATTGCTTGCGAGTGGCGTCTTGAGGCATTGACGGTAGAATGGGCATTTCTTAGTCCACTTTCGGGACAAACTACAATGAAGATAAAAAACTGTACTATTTTTAGTTTATTTGTGGTTCATTGAATACGAGTTGATGTTTAAGTACTTTTTTGGTCTCAAGTGGTATAAACTTTATTAACAATTTAGGAAAAGACAAAATTTTTGCACATACCCAAGACAAGGCTGAAAAAACATTTTTAATTGATTGATTGATTTTTATTCACAAAGGAGCTCTAGTTACAATTCAAAAGAGAAAAAGAAAAACATTTACAAAATAATAGAGACATCCAAGTGAATGCCCATAAGCAGATAAGCTTCGCAGGCAACAGAGGTGATTTAAAACTCTAGTCCAATGATAAGGCAAAGAAGTTAAGAGCAACAGAAAGTTTCTAAATTAAACACATACAAGGAAAAAAAACCTCAAGAAAACTGATAACGGTATGTCACTAAAATTAAGCGTAACAAAGCAATATCAATATAACAGTGATTATATACGGGTAAAAGCTTGAAATATAGAGTCAAAAATATTCAGAACCTGCATGACAAACGAAGTCGAATTAATATTGGTCAAGAATAAATTTACGGAATTTCGTTTTTAAAAGTAATTTGGAACAATATTTTTTAAAATCTTCATGCGATTCATTAAAATATTTGACGCAGTTAAAAACAGTACCGATTTTTTCTACTTCCAGACGAACCGCTGGCAAGTTAAATCCTACGCCCCTGGCTTTATGGGAATGTTGAGGGACGAGAGAGGCGAAGGCAGACCAAAAAAAAAAAAAAAAACGATCATCATGGAAAAGTGCCCTATGCATGAATTTTAAAAGCTCAAGCTCAAATTTATACATATCGTCGAGTTTCAAGATTTTAGACTGCTTATATAATACGCTGGTGCGAGTCAAAGGAATATTATTGACATCATACTTAACCCTAAGCATGGAACGCAATGTTTTATTAACTAGCGTAATGACCCTCTTCTTTGTATTAAAAGGTACACCGCTCAGATTACCAAAGTGTTTGCTAGTTTAGAAACAGAAAATGCGTAGAAAAGCGTTTTTAACAAAGTAAAAGGTAGGACGCTCGATAATGCACGCAAAACTCCGTGGGCTTTACTCAGCCCCTGACAGACGTAGTTGATGTGCTTATTGAAGGAAATCTTGTTATCGAGGATTAAACCAAGATATCTAAATTCGTCGACCCATTGTAATATTGTGCCATTAAAGGTTATATCACGTAGGACGGAAACGGGTCTAGGAGTAAAAAGAATCAACTTAGTCTTGTCAGTGTGAGCTACTAGCTTGTTATCTAAAAGCCATCTCGACAAATGCACAGTCAGTTCCGATATGTTATCGCACACTTCGTCGAAGGAACTTCTCGAGACATAAAACACTGCGTCGTCGGCAAAAAGTTTGCAGTTCACATTAAAAGACGAAGCAATGTCATTAATAAAAATAGTAAAGAAAAGAGGTCCCAGTACAGAGCCTTGTGGCACACCTAAATATATTGATTGGTTTTATGGGTGAATTGAACTCGTTTAACGCGACGAACTGTTCTCTGTTCGAGAGGTAGGACTGAATAAGTGAGAGGAAGGTCCCTCTAATACCATAACGGTGTAGCTTCCCTAAAAGAATTCGGTGATTCACACAATCAAAAGCCTTCTGTAGGTCCAGAAAAAGAGCGACACAGTAATCTTTTGAAAGGTACGCTCTAAGAAGGTCTTGAACTAGATAAAATATAGCCATGGTTGTGTTGCTACCCTTACGGAAACCAAACTGGTTATCAGATATAATTGAAAATTTATCGAAAAAAGTAGTTAGTCTAGAGTGGAGAATTTTTTCAAAAATCTTATTAAGATATGACAGGGTTGATATAGGACGGTAATTAGAGACTTTGTAAGGGTCACCCGACTTAAAAATAGGTAAAACTCGAGCTCGTCTCAGTAAATTAGGATACACTCCTGTGGACATACAGAGGTTAAAAATATGCGCTACGACTGGCGCTACAGTGTCAGCTACAAGATACAATATTCTTGGCTGAAATTCATCGACCTGAAGTTTTTTGCCCTTGCACAGTCGTAAAATTTGCTTTATCTCAAATTCAGAAGTAGGAAAAAGGAAGCAGGATGCCTCACAGGAGGGAATTTCATTCATCAAGTTATCGTTCACAGGACCTAAGTTTTTTGTGATATCGTTAGCAACAGAGATGAAATAATTGTTAAATTCAGTTGCTGCATCGGTACCGGAAATTATCTCATTATTTTTTAACAATTCAATTCTTTTTTTTAACAACATTTTTTACAAGCAAGTTGTTGACAATTTTCCAAAGAACCTTTGAGTCATTCGACGCCTGCTCGATTTTGGCTGCGTAGAATTTGCTTTTTGACAGTCATGATTAACGCATTTAGGAGCATATGTTCAGTCTTAAAATGCCTAGCAAATTACGGACCAGGCAATAAGTCCAGCAGCTATCTCAATCAATCGTCAGTTATGGAAAGATCGGGTTCCAAAGGCCGGATCCTTTGTGAATCAAGTCACGAAAAGTTCAAGAATCGGCAACAGGCCATGGGCCTATTTCTTCAACGCCGACACTTCTATTCTATTCTATTTCGATAAGTGGCATAAGATCGACGAAGAATTACACCAGAGCGGGAGAGCTTCAGAAGCTTATGTTCCTTCTTGATAGCAGACTTAATTTCAGCTGTCACCCAAGGAGGCTTATGTTTTTACTGATACAAACTTTATGGGAAATGATTTATTATAAATTTTAGAAAGTTCAGATATAAAGGAGTGCATTGCTGCGTTAGGTTCGTTAATATTTGAAAGAAATGCCGATGGAAAAAGTCTCATGTTTTCCTTGAACTTATGAATATTTTCATCATTAATCACGCGAATTTTCCTCGGAAGTGAAACAAACGGAAATCTTGTTTCAAAGTGAAAGAACGTCAATGAAGTGATCAGACAAGTCGCAGTCAACAACGGCTGAATGGGGATTGGATCAAAAAGAAAAGTTACACCAGATAGTATGGTCAAGTAACGAGAACGGGGTAATGGGGTTTTGAGGAGAGATTCTGGTTGGTTTGGTTATAACTGGATAAAAATTGCTACACAGAATTTCATGTATAAAAAAATTGGTCCAGCATAAATTAAGAGGGTTGGACAGATTTATATTGAAGTCCCCACAAAGAATTGTTTTACTAGTTCCCTTTATTTTCGAAAGAACCTCGACTGAGAACAGTTCATTGGATGTTCGAATGCTGTTGGAAGGTGGTCTATAGACGCAAAAGATAGATAGCTCCAGCGCAGGTAAGCGGACACATAAACTCAAGAGTTCATACTCATTTAAAAAAATATTTTATATGGCTGTTAAATTTACAACCCCTGCGTAATGCCATGAACGATCACAGGACAATACTTCGGTTTGTAGTGTGAATTACTAAGAAAGTCGGGAAATATTTTCCAAGTACAACGAAGAATTGTGCAAGCTGAGTTTGGTGAAAACAGAAGTTATCTACCCGAGAGGAATTGGCTTGGAGGACATAATACCAAGGGTCTTCGGTTCTTTGGGAAGAATGGCTGATGGTTCACACATATATTATAAAGGAGTCTTTAAATGATCAAGCTGTTTGAGTCAATCGCTTGACTAATACGTGATTGACCGTGTAGCTAGGAACCCGATTGACGCTTGAAGTGAGGCTTAGAATAGAATAGAATAGAATAGAATAGAAGTGTCGGCGTTGAAGAAATAGGCCCATGGCCTGTTGCCGATTCTTGAACTTTTCGTGACTTGATTCACAAGGCGATCCGGCCTTTGGAACCCGATCTTTCCATAACTGACGATTGATTCAGATAGATGCTGGACTTATTGCCTGCTCCGTAATTTGCTAGGCATTTTAAGACTGAACATATGCTCCTGCATAGCTTCGTCTAGTCTGTTTTTGAAGATGTTCATACTCGGTCTGTGCATTTATCAGTGTGGCACTTCTTCCCCTTCGCTCAACATGAGCAAGCCAAGGAAACAGGTCATCTTCCGTTTTCATACATGCTTACAGGTCATCTTCCATTTTCATACATGCTTGCATATTGCATTAATCTAACATTTCGGGTTTGATCACTTTTTACGGCTGAGCAGATAGCTTTTGGTCCGAATAAGGGACTGCAGTACATTAGTTGAAATTTTATTTCGTTACTTGTTTTTCACATAGGTGACTTGTGAAAACATTCACTCCACGAATGCTTTGGAGACAGGTCAAAGTAGACACGTGGTGCAGTAGGCAGCCAGTTCTATGAATGGACGATGATTTTTAAGATCAGTGAAATATTGAATGGCACCCCAGAATTCAAGTGGCACTCCAATAAGTAGCACTCTAGAATTCAAAACCACCAAACAAAAATGGTGGAGCCTGCGTCGAAGAGATCAGTTCTACAACCTCACTCGTCCTAGGCTATATCATCACTGATCAGTAATCAATCAAGGATCACCGCTCTCGTGCTTATATTGCACTAAGCACTTTTGTTAAATGTTAACAATTAGATTGGGGTTATTTCATCAAGCGGTAAACTTGCGGTTCCAAAAATGGCGGGAAAGCTCTAATTTCGCGCCGCTCTGAAGGCAATCTATATAAATAATAATATAATCCACGCCAACGCTGGAGGAAGTTCAAATTTCAGAGGTGGAACTTAATACAGTAAATTTGCAGTAAGTCAGAAAATACCAGAAAAATACCAGATTTAGGCATATATACCAGTTCTAAAATATTCATACCAGACACCTTCTGAAAATACCAGATTTGTGAAATCTGGTATAGAAATATACCATCTGGCAACGCTGGCTCAGCCAAGCCCCACAGCAAGCAGTGGAAGCCCTGGCTCGGCTCGCCTTTTTTTTGCCCACCTCGGCTCGTTTGGCGCCATGTTTGGGGGGTTTTTGAGGTTAGCCGGGCTAGACTCGCGAGTGGACTCTATGGTGTATGGGGCCCTTAGACAAGGCTGAAAAAATGTTTTAAAATATTTTATATGGCCGTTAAATTTAGAACCCCTGCGCAATGCCATGAACGATCACAGGACAATACTTCGGTTTGTAGTGTGAATTACTAAGAAAGTCGGGAAATATTTTCCAACGTACAACGAGGAAGGCGTGCAAGCTGCTGAGTTTGGTGAATACAGAAGTTATGTACCAGAGAGGCATTGGCTTGGAGGATATAATACCATGGGTCTTCGGTTCTTTGGGAAGAATGGTTGATGGTTCACACATCTATTATAAAGGAGTCTTTAAATGATCAAGCTGTTTGAGTCAATTGCTTGACTCATACGTGATTGACCGTGTAGGAACCCGATTGACGCTTGAAGCGAGGCTTGATAGCGATTGATATAAAGTTTGATTAATAGAAAGATGTGCATATTTTTAGCAAGAAGGCAAAATCATTATTGAAAACCATTGCTCACCAACAAAGTCCACACAGCAGATCGAAAAACAACCACTAGCGAACGCACATATGTAAACTAATCCCATTTCTAACAAGAGGGAGATTCTTATAAAAACATTGAAGCCCAGATTTAGGTTGATTGTAGAGCGCGCCAATCGATTTACTTAAGCAGCTTGATCGTTTAGGGTCTCTTTAAACTGGATGCTTTTTTAAAAGTTAATAGAAAGAAAGCATTGCTGAAATATTGATGCCTACATAGTGGAAAGTATCCTTTAGTGGAATATATATATATATCATAAGCTCTACAGGGCTATTCCAAACGATTTACCCAATTTAATAAATTTGTATTCATTCAAGTATGAATTCTGAATGAATAATTTATACACCAATGGAAAGAAAAGATTAATTTTTGTACATATTTATAAATGTTCAACATGTCCCCCTTGTGCTGCACGGTAAACATCTAAACGGTAGCCAAACTCGTCCCACACACGAGAAAGCATATCTTCTGTCGCCGAGAGCACCGTAGCAGTGATACGGTTCTTCAGATCAACCCGAGTTGCTGGTAGAGGCGGGACGTAAACAGAGTTGCTGGTAGAGGCGGGACGTAAACAGAGNACAGTATGTTTGTGAAGTACGCAATTGTGTACAAATGAACCCTTTTTTCATCGTTTAAGTCACTCAAATCATGCGACAGTCTAATTTCAGTGAGAATATTAATATTATAAAAAAATAGTTTATAGATTTCTTCTTTTTTGACTAAAACGCCTGATGAAATACGCTTACTTCTTCATGACGCATCACGAACGCTAATTTGGTTCCTGATTTACAGGCAAACTCATGTTCAAGTACAGCGGCGGCACCTGCAGTGTCGCAGCGAATGGGGTCTACGATCCAAGCCAACCCTCGTGTACTGGCGAGACGGTCTACGTTCTAATCCCATAGTCTTGACATACAATCAATGTTTTTCACGAAAAGCCTATGTGTTTAAGTTATCACACTGTTCCCTAGCTTGAAAATACTTATTGTTCAGGAATTAATGAACCATAGTAACATATAATAATATTTAATGCATCTCCTCTTAAAAATGCTTATATGTTTTCATATAATTGTTTTGTTGTCAAATATTTGAACATTTTGTATACTGTAAATAATCACTCCGCACTCGACCACAACATTTAGCACTCGCCAATACTGCTTAGCGCAAAACTACCTCTTACGGTTTGATTACTTCAACGCTTATATCTCAGAAAATATTCAACCCAGAGAGTGCGGATATATGAAATAACATGAATCAATTACTTATTCACTGTAAATAATCATTCCGTACTCGACCACAACATTTAGCACTCGCCAATAGTGCTTAGCGCAACACTACCTCATACGGTTTGATTACTTCAACGCTTATATCTCAGAAAATATTAAACCCAGAGAGTGCGGAGTGATGAAATAACGTGAATCAATCACCTTATTTTAAGGTGAATCAATCGCAATCAACATTTTCGCGATACCAGTAGGTTTAACTCTTTATTCGTCATCGATCGCTATACCAAGCGTTTCTGAATCATGTTTATGGTGTTATTTTCCGTAGATTTAATCGAGATTTACCCCTCCGTTGTCGTAGTTCGGACTTCGGACGAAAGGCAGGTCTGTCCTATGGCTATAAATCTTCTGTGGGTCCTTGATAAACATCCCGCTCCCCCTCCCCACACACTTTGCAGTCCACTCAGATTTCAATGTGCTTGTTTGGTGCTTGTGTGGCTTTTACTAATTCACAAGACTGACAATACATGTTTACATGCATAGTCAATAATATGGAAATGTTGTTAAGCTGGTCGTAAATAAATGTCATGCGTTACGATGATTACTGAGAAATAATCTTAATTGCGTTTCAAAATATAAAGCAAACGAATGCATAAACAACACAATTCAAACAACAATGCAATCAATGGAGCGTTCATGTCGATAGCCTGCAGAGGTGAGCAGTAGCGCGCTACATGTAGCGGCCGCTACTAGCGGCCGCTACATTTTCACTAGCGGTAGCGGTAGCGGCGCTACATTTGAGCAATTATAGCGGTAGCGGTAGCGCCCGCTACATATATAAGTAGCGATACGAGATTTTGCCGCTACAGCGCTACCGCTACATTTATAGATAAAGCCTTTAGGTTTTACTTAATAGTATTGAATATTATTTAAAAACCAGCATGATTCATACATAATATAAATTACAGAATAAAACTGTACGAAAGATTTCGGTGTAATGTTGTCAACCTCAGCCTTCTGCTAGTGTCAACATGTTAGTTGTTACTTGTTAAGTTGTTCCCAGTTCCCACTTACAGGTATTTTTCGTGTTTCAGTTTGCTTACAGTTATTTTTACACAGTTATTTTAATGTTTCACCTTCCCTACATGGATGTCTACTTTAAGCTATTAATCTCAAAAATAATCCATATATAAAAATAAAAGACTGATTCTTTATAAGTATATGTGGATAATTTTTGAGATTGGTAGATTAAAGTAGACATCCATTTAGGGAAGGTAAAACATAATAATATACGTTTAAAAATTACTTTTTAAAGACAACACTTCCAAAGAATCCAGTATCTCCAATCTTACAGATGTACAATGAATTTCTCATCTAATTTTCGAAAATTAAAAAAATTTATTTTCAATTTTTTAATATATATAAATTTTTTTCACAACAATAAATATTTAGAGATTTCCAATAATTTTGGCCATTGTAGCGGCTAAAGTATCGGCGCTTCATTTTACTGTAGCGGTAGCGGTAGCGCTCGCTACAATCTAGAGGGTGTAGCGGTAGCGGTAGCCAAAGAAAATCAAAATTATTGAAAAAAGAATAATATGCCTAAAAATATTCATGATATTATAGCCCAAGCTTCCCCATTGCCAATTATTTGCATTTAGGGTACCAGCACGCGTCTATTACTGGATCTTGTCCAGTTTATCGTAAATAATCGATATTTATTATAATTCTTTATTTATTATATTGTATCATATTTTTTATATATATAGATGTATAAAATATTGATTTTATATAAGTTCCAAACTGCATTACGCAAAAATTATTGCATGTACATCCGTGATATTTGTTTTTTTTTAACGCTCGTCGTTTGTAGTTTTCAAACGACTGCAAACACTTTGCAATTAACGCAAATAATGATCGATGAATACCGTTTCTAAATGAAATTATTATTGTTATTAAATGCTCATTTTATGAAATTTCAAAACTGCATTACGCAAAATGTATTGCGTGTACATCCATGGTAGTAGCTTTGTTGAACACGTCTTGTTTGGAGCTTTCAAGCGAGTACAAACAATTGACAATTAATTAAAGTAATGATCTATAAATGCAGATTTAATTCGAAGAAATCTTTGAACATATTGTTAAAAAATATAACTCAGTACTCACTGCAGTGAGTGACAGAGAGCGCATTTTCTCGTCGACGAAAACTTGAGGTCACGGACAGACGAACGGACGGACATGGCGAGCACAATAGTGAATTTTTTCCATAAATGAGAAAATGCGCTAAAAAGGACATTTTATATATTTTTAAAATTGCTTTACGCAAAATCTTGAGCACGCACAGACATGCGGTTTGTTGCGTTAGACGCTCCTTTTCAGCAGCTACAAAAAGAGCCGAGAAAACGGAAAAGTCAAAATTGTTTATTTCTCACCAAGTCGGTCCCCTTAATGCGTGATTTGGTATCCAAACCTGAATCACAGAAGCGCGCTAGATAAACACCTTTATTTTTGCGGTTCCGTGATTACCTTTAAGACATTTACTTACAGGCGGACTATAACAACTATACAATCTATATATTTATTCCTATTTAATACTTACACTTTCCATTACACTTGATTAGATACACTTAGCGAAGTAGAGTGCTGCACAGTGTAGGTGATAGGTTTGTACACGCTTAGTCTTGTATACGCTTGTATACTGCACAGTGATAGGTTTGTATACGCTTAGTGAGCAGGGTGCTTACGGTATGCGTTGAGTCAGCTGGGCCCCAAAACATGACACTTATCCGTTTCCTTATTGGTACATTAGTCCCATTACTATAACCGATTAATTATAAGCCAAGCTATATAGTGATATATAAAGCCGTGAGTTCATATAGATTACATATACTGGTGGGAATTAGAGTGCATGCATGGGTGTATTTTCAAAGCCATCGCAATACATATACAGTGGCTGTTTTAGCGCGTTTATACAGTAACTGCCGCAATTAGAGTACAGTAATAACCACTATTTATAATTTGTTTCATTTCACCAATCGAAACGTATTGCAGAATTCGGAACTGATGTTTGAATGCATCTGCAGAATCGTTAAATGGGCAGGACAATGTACTTCGAACAAATTAAATTTTACTCAAAATAGAAATGCAAATATATATATGCAATTTTGAATAAAGAATGAAGTTTTGAATACTTGATTTTGATATTAGGCATGGCAGCCTCAAAAATAAAGGCATTAGGGCGGGACGATATATTTCTCAAAGTTCATGCATTATCCGTCATTGACAACGTAGTTGTAATGATACGTTGCGATGCGAGGAATGAACGCGGGACAATATCTACGGGAAATTTGAGCAGATGTTGAAGCGATTTAGGTCAAATATCCTTTAACAAGGAGTTTGGAGCAAATTGTGTAACTTAATTGTAACTAAAGGTATCTTATATGTTATTCGTGTTAATAATATCTGAACTTGAACTGTAAGTAAATCATACTGAATGGTTCTGAAATTGGTAATCAATTTTGATCCGACCGAGGACCAATGTCAAATGGTCGAAGTCATTACCCTTCTCTTGTAGAATATGCGTAGTTACAGCGAAAGTATTTATAACGGACATGTGAACATGATTCTAAAACTAATTGATATAAAAATCTTTAATAATTCCTACCACAGCGTATAGAAAAAAACTACTTATATTCCAAAATTCAAGCAAATCTGTTCACCATTGAAGGAATTATGGGTGTCTCGGTTGATCAACAAATACGTTTATTGGTTTTAGATAAAAAATAATTTTTGTAAAAATTTGTAATAATTCCCGCGGCAGCGTATGAATGATAGATACTCACATTCCAAAATGCAAGCAAATCCGTTCAGTATTGAAGGACTTATGAGTGGTTCAGTTGCACCAGTCCGCAGGCTAGTTCGCAGGCGGGTCCGCAAAACTGTCGATTCAGTTGTTACTCCTGTGCCCAACCATCGTCGGTCAGTGTTACAGTTGAGTGCATCGGCTGAAGTTCATAGGTTAAAATGAGTTCATCGGCTGAAGATTCATCAGAATCGTCTTTACAGCCATCATCAGGTACGTTTAATAATTTATAATAATGTTAAATGTGGACAGTACAACAGCGAGCCAAGCTCCCATTTTCTTCTTAGTGTGAGAGTTGTCTACTCATTTTAGCATGAGTAGATGAGTCATGGACGAATTTCAAACGAATTCTCAAAAGATTTCTCAAACGCATAATTTTTAGAGTAACAATAAACACATTAGAAATTCTAACGTATGTAATTTGAGCTCATTTTTACGTTAATGTTGAATTTCTTAACGGTAAGCATGGTCACGGAGTTATTCTTTTTAAATGCATATCTAGTAATCAAATGTGACATTTCAAGACATTGGTGCATCAATGCAGCAGTGTTATAAAACGGTGACTGGCACTGTCCAGCATTGAGTGATTTATTACGGCTCATAAACGGAAGGAAGTAGGGCTAATGCTTCTTTGCTTAGTGGAGCATGTAATGTTTTTTTCGCAATTATCGATGTTATTGTATTATTGCTAATGAACAAGAAAAAAAAACATTTTATAAATGATGCGATCGTAATTGGAAGAAGAATTCCCTATCTGTAAATGCCAGTAAAAAACACAATAGCAAAGCATTTTCAAATATGAGAGTAACTCGGAGATTTTAATCGAGACTGAGTTTTGAACTACAATTGAGTTTTTGGTTCTACACAACGTCCTAGTCAATGTCGTGGCCGAGGAGTAATACTTATTAAAGTAACTATAGCCTTGAGAAGTGATTTTTTATTGCAGAAAAAATGCATTAGCTGAATTTGATTTACGTGTATTTAATTAATCTTTTCATTTTAAATAGTCATGATCATTAATACGTACTTGAACATGGGGGGTAAAGTCTAACAAGCGTAAGAAATCAACAAATTTCAGTTCCCACGCTCGCTTTTTCCATGATCCGTAAAATAGCCAGCAATATTTAATATTTAGATGCTTACGAAACTTTGATATTACTTCTGCAATGGAAGCGAGTTAACCTATATTTCTACAGTTCCATAATTTATCTGTTTCACTTGGCGCTGCGTGCCGGTGCTATGCGTACCGAGGCACAGGTGTTCGGATTCGTCCACTCATTACTTATAATTATCAAATCATGTACCCATGATTAGCTAAAAAACCGCTTTAATTATTATTATTATTTTTTTGAGACTCGTTGATGTTCAATTTTGATGTTATTTACATGGTCTCGACGACTTATCTGTTTTTTTTTTCTGTTCAGTTTCCACTATTTCATTTTTCGCTTCTCTTTTTTCATTTTATTTTAATGTTTGGTGAGATTTTAGCGTTTGTTCTCTCTCATGATGATGCTTTTGAAGGTAGTATCAGTTTCTCCGGCTCAAGTTTTTTGGGCTCAAGTCAAACTTGGATAATTTTCACAGACTTTACTTTTTAGGCTACAAACTTTCAACAGATAAACATGAAGGCCTTAAACCCTCTACGGTCTACCGCCGTATGCACTCTCCGGGAACATAACTTTCAACTTAAATTATACGTAAACTATTGATTGCAGCAACCTGATTACGTTTGTGCGCAACAGAGAACATTTAAAAGTTGTACGTGGCGGCAACTATCAGTGCAAGTCATTTTGCGCTCACTAGAACGCATCCTTTTTGGGAAGTAGGCTTGTGACAATATTGCTCCGGTTACTCTTGTCACGCGGTAGAGGGTTAATCAATCAGCTAGTTATACCAACCTAAAAAAATACATACGACTGAGTTAAACTTCATTGCTATATATTGTTATTGAAATCGAATAGCTGATATAAAAATTGTCAAAATTAAATACACGTGCACCGCTTGGTTCTCACTCGGAGATTACAGCGCTTCCAGGATAGCGAAAATCATTGCCCCGCCTGGTCTCGGGCGACGTCATCTGCGCCGATCTGCATGAGCAGCAAAACCCACGCTACGCAAGAGTTCAGCACCTTAAACAAATTCAGACCTGACAGCTATTACATGAAAAAATTATTCGAAAGAAAATTTAATCGTTTCCGATCTCTTACTGGTTACTGGAATTTAATTGTTTATGTTACTATTTTTTGAGACAGGTAAACAAGCAGAATATTTTGAAATTAGATAATATTCATCTGGATTTTACGAATATTGTTAGCAAATATTCAGTCAGTAAAATAATATTCACATATGTATTACATGTACTTATTTGTAGTTCACATTTCTCACTGAAACTAGCGTGCTTCGTCGCAGCGAGAAGGCTCCTCTGATACTGAAGTCAGCCATCTTGTCCAGCTGATTCAATACTCGCGCTACCTGCTCATGTTCACAAATATTCTGAAAAATGTTCTGTGGAAATGTTTTAAATTAAGAAGTATACATACAGGGTGCGCCACAGAAACTTACTTATTTGAAAAAATTCCTGTGCGGTTAGTTGGTCGGGTAGAAGGGCGAGAGGGGGTGCATCTGAAGGGGTAAGTTCCCAAGTTTGTTTCTCAAAGTTTTTCAAATAAATTTGCTGTAGTGCAAGAATTAACTGAACGCGATTTTGTTGCCCCTCAAAATGCATGTAAAATGCTGATTGACAACCTGCCTGAAGACGCGGTCGTTTTTTTCAGTGGCGAGGCTCACTTCCACATTTCCGGCTGCGTCAACAGGCTAGACATGCGTTATTGGTGTAGTGTAAATCCACGTGAGTTTCACCAGAAGCCACTTAACTGTGAGCGAGTTACTGTCTGGTGTGCGACGTCGGTAATGGGAATAATTGGTCCTTATTTTTATGGCGATCTCCAACGGCCGCCACTCTCCAGATTTGACTCCTTGCGATTTCTTTTTATGGGGATATTTGAAATCTCTGGTTTATGTCGATCGACCACGGACCATAGCACACCTCAAGAACAACATTCGCGACGTCATTGCCAAAATACCGATTGATATGCTGCATAAAGTGGAAACCATTATGAAAAAAGCGACTTCATTAGTTTATGCGCAATGGAGGCCGTCATTTATGAGATTTAATTTTCAAAACTGTTTGAAAAAGAAATTTGGGATACTGTTTTCTCGAATAAAAAAATTTTAAAACAATAACTGAAGTACTTTTGTTTTTATTGACCTTTCAAATAAGTAAGTTTCTGTGGCGCACCCTGTATTACATAAAGAAGTCAAATACGGATTATTATTTTCATCATTAACCGGATACTTCAATTATATTTTTATCTTCTGGTATCGTAGACTTCAACGATGAGGCACTATGCGTATAAGAAGCAAAAATTAACGAATCTCAATTTATAAATAAATAGATATTGTAGATTTTCAGTAAAAGCTTCTTTAAAGGTGGAGACGCTTAATCTTGACTCGGACTCTAATTATAATTAAACTCTCTTCTCTAGGTTATCATTTTTACCGCAGGTTTTAGTTCTTCCGGCCACGTCACGCTGTCACGTGCAAGAACCTCTCGTATGCCCGTCACCTGAGGAAACAGTTCGTAAAATAAATCATGAGAAATTCAGTCTTTCAATATCATTCAGACAATCAGATGGAAGGACCAATCAATTTTTGTACGTTATCAACGGCCAGCCTGAAAAGCCGGACAGATAAAATATTCATTTGCAATCGAATAAATTCAATTAATTTCACAATTCATGCTTCGTAAAGGAGAGCCAGATAATGCTTGGTCAGTCACTGAATCTTACCTCGTCAATAAACATTTGTCCAGAATTAAAAATTGTTATCATCAATTGCAGAGACGGAAAGATGAAAATGATTAATATGTAACTGGCCCCATATGTCATGCATGACGTGATTTGTAGCGAAGCCATGACCGTCGCTGAGATGGGAAAGAGCGTCAAGCTCCAGTCAAATAATTCACAAATTTTCGTTTTCTTCTGGTCCACCTGATCAAAAATTATTTATAGGAATGTAAGTATTAAATAATGAATTCGTTCTTGTACGCCTTACATATTTATCATGCGAATGACATCCTATCTACACTCTTACAGTTAGTTCTCGAAGAATTTCATTGGCACAATTGTAAACCTCCCAATATTATCCATGCACATATTAATCCAACTTTCCAGCTAATAATTGGAAACTTTCCAGGTACTTCGTGCGTTGAACGTGCTTTGGCTTCTTACCTTGTGTAAGAAAGTTTCAAAATTTTCGATGGATCGTTTATTTTGAACCTTTTCGATGAAATTATTGGAGAAATTTTGGTATCGAGTCTGCAGCGCCCCCGCCAGTGCATAGCACACGTACTGAAATACGGGAACGACTGCAAGGCTCCCTGTAATGAAGATAACCTCTGCGAACACTAAGACTAACTTCAACGAAAGCGGCAGCGTCGGGTCGTTTAAAGCGCCGAAGATAACGAACGCTACTCCAGAAATGTTGCAAACGATGGCAAGGATCATGAGTGCATTCTTGCGGATGTAATGAGATGCGAGATTCGAAAACCAAAATGAGTTGTGGTCGCTGAGAACGTCGTGCAGTAGTTTTCCAAATTTTCTGCTTCGGATGGACATTATGATGCTGCAGGCGATACTCGAGAAGAAGCTCAAAAATAATATTGCAGAGTTCACGCGACTCGATAAAGCATTCTTCGGGCCAGTTACGTCCACCCCTGAGTTGAGGAAAAATCTCACTACACCTGTTATGCGCACCACAACTGCATACGCAACCCAAAACATAGAAATTTTGGGACCTTTTTTCTCGATGTTGTGGCATAAAATCCCTGCAATTCTCATTAGAAACAGTGACACACAAACACCAAGCTCTCTTCTTTTCGACATGGTGCCTGGTGCCACTCACTGAAGGTGATTAAAATTTTGAATTCAAGTTTCAAATTCCGTGATATGTCCCAGACAACGACGTGTGGTAGCCAACTTGTTCGTTCCCTGTGCACCGCGCACTGGCCATCAGAGCAATTGCGTACTGCTTGTTCAGTTCTAATCAATGCGGAAATAAGTTAGAAACAAATTAGAACTCTGTATGAATAGTTCATTTGTTGCTCGACTGCTTCTTTGTTCAAATGACTTGCCCCTTCGCGCTACCCAAAACGTTTACTCAGGGGTTGAGGGTTGACTCACTGCCCCGCCTGTATCGATGTTTCGATAAAAATTGACTCATAATAATATACGTTTGCAAATACTTTTTAAAGAAAACACTTCTAAAGAATCCAGTGTTTACAATGTTACAGATGTACAATGAATTTCTAATTGTATTTTCGAATATTAAAAAAATTAATTCTTAATTTATTTTAATATTTGTGTAGTTTGGCAGAAGCTGTTCTTTAATGCAGGTTTCATTGAAGACCAGAGAGTATTTCTTATTGACAATTTTCTTATTATTTTTCATTATTCTTATTATTATCATTATTATTCTTATTATTTTTGAAAAATAATAAGAAAATTGTCAATAAGAAATACTCTCTGGTCTTCAATGAAACCTAATTTATTTTAATATATACAAATTTTTCAAAATTATTTATTCCGTCAATTGATTCATGCATTGCCTCCAACTTCACACAAGTATGCGAAATTTCAGGTCAATTGGGCAGGTAAAAGTGTGTCAAATATCAGTTATAAGATTTGTAGCTGACAAAATTATTTTTTTCCATTTTTTTAATATCGAAATTTTGTTTAATTTTTAAATCATTCATTCCGTCATTTGATTCTTGCATTGTTTCCAACTTTACGCAAGTGTGCAAAATTTCAGATAGATAGGATAAGTAGAAGTGTGTTAAATTTTGATTATAAGATTTGAGACAGACAGACAGACAGACAGACAAACAAACAAGAAGTGAAGTTAAAGAGAAGTGTTGTAAAATGAAGTATAAATTGAATATTCGACTTGAAATTTATGTGGGGTCAATAAAATATAGACAATAATTGGTTAAGTAAAGTTTTAATTACCTCTAGGATATAATTTATATATATATATTTTTTTTTTAAAAAGGCCTCCCACATTCACAATTCCAACAAAAAAAAAAATGAATTGATTTTATTAATTAAAAACAGGGAATGGTTTCATGTCAATGATCAGGGCCCCGACCTTAACGCCTCTGATGGTGGCCTACACCGACTCCGAGGGTCACTGAGCTGTGACGCGAGCGAGGAGCTCAACTCGAAGAGCAATTGAGACGCGGAAGGAGTCGGGATCTAGAAGTGTTCCAAGAGCATCTGAAGGAATAGCGTGAAGCCACAAGCCACTCTCTCTCCTCGCCGCCGCAAGTAGACGAGCCCTGGATATTTGGTCCGCCGCTCCCAAAAGCCGCGCCGCGGAGGCCGCGGCCACAGGCCCATCCCAAGTCCTATATTATATATTGAATATCCAATTGCAATAATATTCGTATTAACTTAGTGTTCATGACCTCAATTGAAATTATAATAACAGTGGAATCATATATATTTAGAATAGAATAGAAGTGTCGGCACTGAAGAAGTGGGCCCATGGCCTGTTGCCGATTCTTGTACTCTTCGTGACTTGATTCACAAGGGATCCGGCCTTATGAACCCGATCTTCCCATAACTGACGAATTGCGAAGTTGAATTGATTATTTGTCAGTGAATGCTATATGTCACCATAAGCACAAACTGTAACGGAAGAGATATGCTAAGCTTTTATTTAAAACTTTAATGAGTTACCATTACATATTTTAACAGGAATTACCCCAAACTCACGACATCTAGCTCATTAACATGTTAGAGGAACAATGTGATGTCTGCTAAGAACATATCAACTTGATATTATCGATGGACAATTGATCGTAGAGAATTAGCGTGAGCTCAGAGTAAACAAACATCGTCAGAGTTCATGGATGAGTGAAGTAAAACAAAGGTGCATTAGCGTCTGAAGTTGATATTAAAATCGCATTAACAGGGTATACATACAGAGTTATTTCCCGTAGCTGATTTGATGTCCCTCTATTTGAGAATGAGACACAAAAATTCTAATTTATCAGGGAAGTTATAGGTATTAACGCGCGGTTTATGCTAGTTACAATTGAAAGAGTAAACATGATGAATGGAAGATTTTCTCGCATAGAATTTACTTGGCTTGTTTACCTCGACACAAATTTTAGTAGTAATATATTTCAGCAGCTTTATAAGTAGCCATCGCTGAAACATACAATTCGCAATACCTATCATTATTAGCACAACATTACCTATCATTATTAGCGAACATATTTTTTTATTTCACAATTATTTAACATATTATTTTACAAAAGATTACCTATCATTATTAGCTAACATTAACATTAGCTGATGTTAGGTTCTGACTACCAGGCTCGTTAAAATTAAACTTGAAAGGCATAATATATGAGGTAATGTCAACCAAACAAACAGGCCTCCGAGGCATGATTGTCTATTGTCCAGAACTTGTGCAAAACAAAATTATTAATTCCAAAGAAAGCAAATAAAAAACAAGCGCGAGGCTTCAACTGGCAAGTTTTATTATCGTTGTACATGTTGTTAGTGTCGCTTTGGTTGTAAAATAGCATAAAGTAGCACAGCATCGATCGATAAAGCGGTACAACGAACCAAATTTGACAAACATCCATCGACATCGATCATAAACTTGACAAACAGCTATCGACTTTCAAACAAAGGAAGCGCGCATCTGAGTCACGGAGATCAAACATCACTGCATTGTTTGCGACTGAAATGAAAACCATTGTCATCAAATGCTAGTATCAATATTGAAATCAAATAAAAATTACCTATAGCTCATACACAAACGTGATCTATATAGCACTTTGATTAGAATTCTTAATCTGCACTAGCCAAGGCTAAGAAAGCCCGCAGTCACCTCGTAGTAACTCTAACTCGCGTACATGCACCAGCAACGCATAAATTTACAAATTGAGCTGGAATATTTCATTTTATAAACTGAAGTTAATTCACATATAGGGTCAGTGATATTTTTGTACTCTAAAGTATTTTTCGAATCTCAAATTTATAGAAAATATAAAAGCCATAAATTTCTTAACTCTGTTTAATATGGCGTCTACAGTTTCAAAAATAAAATATGCATTCACAACTCTACTCATTAACGGGCGCCGAGTTTTTGGTTTGCTCTGCTATGACGTCGCTGATGAAGGAACAAAAATTTCTCCTTTCTGGTTTTTGTATGCAGTTGCGATGCGATTGATCGTTTTGCTTTCCTTCCGCTCCTATGTTAACCCAATATATAAGGTTTCCGTCTATGAGTGATGTTGGCCAAATTACTCTCACGGCGATGCTGGCGGTTAACTTTCTCTGCAGTTTTTCCGGCGGAAACATACTCTTATCACGAAGCTGTAAGTTATCTAAGCTCATTCATCTCCATTTCTACACCGAAAACCAAAAGAATGAAACTAAGTCAATCGTATCGACTTTAATAAAATTTGGTAATTCTGAAATTCGTAATTCTTGCGACTGTATAAGCTTGCGTTGGTCTGACGGTTGCTCTGAGTGGAAACTTTGGGGCAGAAGAACCTCGTTGGTTGAAATTTATTTTAAGTGGAACACAAGTCACCATACTCGACGGCAACATACTTGCCATCATGACCTTCAGGCTCATGAGCATTTCCATAGTGAAAATTTTGAAGGATGGTTGTGATGATTACTTAGTGCTGTTTCAAACCCAGAAGTGTGATAGCGCCATCGAATCAATTCTAGAGAGCCTTGAATTGTTCCTGATAAAGGTAAAAACGCAAAGGTGAAAGAATTTATTTGTATACCTGTAACAGTTACTTTAGGTTAGCTCAAGCCTCATCATCACAGAGCTGAAATAACTCAAATTCACTGAGGCCTTCTGCGCATCTGAGTCACGGAGATCAAACATCACTGCATTGTTTGCGACTGAAATTAAAACCATTGTCATCAAATGCTAGTATCAATATTGAAATCAAATAAAAATTACCTATAGCTCATACACAAACGTGATCTATATAGCACTTTGATTAGAATTCTTAATCTGCACTAGCCAAGGCTCAGAAAGCCCGCAGTCACCTCGTAGTAACTCTAACTCGCGTACATGCACCAGCAACGCATAAATTTACAAATTGAGCTGGAATATTTCATTTTATAAACTGAAGTTAATTCACATATAGGGTCAGTGATATTTTTGTACTCTAAAGTATTTTTCGAATCTCAAATTTATAGAAAATATAAAAGCCATAAATTTCTTAACTCTGTTTAATATGGCGTCTACAGTTTCAAAAATAAAATATGCATTCACAACTCTACTCATTAACGGGCTCCGAGTTTTTGGTTTGCTCTGCTATGACGTCGCTGATGAAGGAACAAAAATTTCTCCTTTCTGGTTTTTGTATGCAGTTGCGATGCGATTGATCGTTTTGCTTTCCTTCCGCTCCTATGTTAACCCAATATATAAGGTTTCGGTCTATGAGTGATGTTGGCCAAATTACTCTCACGGCGATGCTGGCGGCTAACTTTCTCTGCAGTTTTTCCGGCGGAAACATACTCTTATCACGAAGCTGTAAGTTATCTAAGCTCATTCATCTCCATTTCTACACCGAAAACCAAAAGAATGAAACTAAGTCAATCGTATCGACTTTAATAAAATTTGGTAATTCTGAAATTCGTAATTCTTGCGACTGTAAGCTTGCGTTGGTCTGACGGTTGCTCTGAGTGGAAACTTTGGGGCAGAAGAACCTCGTTGGTTGAAATTTATTTTAAGTGGAACACAAGTCACCATACTCGACGGCAACATACTTGCCATCATGACCTTCAGGCTCATGAGCATTTCCATAGTGAAAATTTTGAAGGATGGTTGTGATGATTACTTAGTGCTGTTTCAAACCCAGAAGTGTGATAGCGCCATCGAATCAATTCTAGAGAGCCTTGAATTGTTCCTGATAAAGGTAAAAACGCAAAGGTGAAAGAATTTATTTGTATACCTGTAACAGTTACTTTAGGTTAGCTCAAGCCTCATCATCACAGAGCTGAAATAACTCAAATTCACTGAGACCTTCAGAACGATGTATAATATAAACTGGCGTGTTGGTTGGGCTGTCACCTATGATCCGCTTCAAGTTGTGAATGGATAGGTTTATACATTCTTTCTCAGTTAACTTAATGTAACTTTTTCAGATAACTTATGCATTTGTATTCAGATAACTTAATATCGTTGTAGCCATTTAAGGTGTTATAGTTACTCGAAAGATTTCACTGTTAAAATTATCTCTAGCTGTGTTCTCGAACTTTCGATTTGATAACGGAAGTTGTTTCATAAAATTTATCGGTAAAATTGTGCATAATCATTCTGTATTTTGATGATCATTGACTGTTAAATTGATTAAATTGTTATTTCAACAATCAAACGATCCTGAGAATGCAAGTATATTATTTACCTTTACGGTGTTTATTCCGTGATTGTGTGAATTTTCATAGTTTATTGTATAAATTTTGCACTGCGAAACTTTTTGTTTCGCCAAAAATTATTTTTTTTTGAGGAAAAGTGTCATCCAGATAGACACATTATTGTAACATTTAAATCAACTGCAAATATTTTTATGTGTCAAACCAATCATTTAATTTTACGCAGACTGAAACGATGAAGGCAGAGCTAATATCAATCTTCGCATGGATCATCACGCTGCAGGTAGCGGCAATTAGCGTAAGCATTGCCGTGCATCTCAGTTTACTGGCATCAAACGTCATCCGTTCCGACTACCTGTGCTACATGGGGCCAAATATTGGCATCTTGTGCACGTTGTTCAACACAGACCAACAGTTCATCAACGAGGTCAGGATTTGATATAGCACCTTATACCAAGGGATTTGAACTGTTAACCTCCTACATATATGTGAAATGTCTGTTACAGTTTGATAAATGGTGTTATGAACCTAGTGAGTTTGAGCGTGATATTTAAAGCTGTTTGTGAACTTAGTGAAAGCAATCCGTACATGATAATTCGCTTGCCGTTTTATTTGATTTTCCTTTCTAACAATAATAAATTTCTTCAAAGAAACTTAATTCTTTATAAATTTGTTATTATCTGGTTCAATACTACCATGTTTTAATATCTTTTCAGTCGATACCTGGCAGTCAAATTAATGTTAGATTGGGTTTGTTTTGCAGAGTAGGAAAATCATTAACTTAAAATGCATAAGAATTGCACAACATTTCCAGGTGAAGAGCATAGAGGCACAGTTGAGCGAGTTGACCAAGCTTAGCGCCAAGTGGCCTCGACTCTTCAAGCTCTCGGTGAGGAATGTGCCAGGAAATGGTAACCCCTTATGGATAAAACATTAGTGAATGAAATTAATAAATTAAATAAACTACAAACAGAGGCACAATCTGACCTTGGCTTAGAGTATTTTTTCTGTAATATAATTCTCATGCTGACAAAGATGCCACCTACCCTAAAATTTGCTTGTGCTGCCACCGAATTAACGGTAGCAACTCCTCTTCAAGTATTTATTTTATTATTACGCTCAAATTATTAACATTAATTACAATATTTTAAATTATATTAATCGTGTACGAGATGAAGATAAATGAATGTGTACAGGCACATCGGGTGCTGCGGCAGCTGAAGCGCATGGCGGACTTCAGCATCGGGGACGCGTACTCCCTGAAGCACAGCTCCCTCCTGGCCGTGAGCTTCACGAATAGATTAGTAGAAATTAATTAATGAGACGAATATCGATGAAAACAATTTCTATTATAAAATGCTGCGATCATTTTAAGTGGTACCAGTCACTAACCAGTCACTTTAAGTGGTACCAGTACTTGAGTTGGCGGTACGTTAATTTAAGCAATATCTCGATCTGTCTCAACGGAAAAATAAGGAAAAAAATAAAACTATAGATTGCATACTGTACAGACTTCATCATTCTGGGATCGTGATTGATGTATCTTGCTCGCCCCTGATCGTAACTGAGGTCACCCAGTGAAGCAGCGTTTAAAGTGTCAGATTGGAAGTTTTTGGATAGAAATATTCCGAAAATTCCGTAGCTCTTTAATCAAATTAAGTCTAATCAAATGAACATCTTGGTTGAATTTTACGTACATCATCATAATGAGGTGTATGTAACGTTGCTTTTCAAACGGTCGAGGTAACATGTGTGGATAAATAAGTGAATTAATCTACACAGGTGCTGAATGCGTGTGTTGGCTGGCTGGTGCTGCAACTGGACACTAAAATTGTAGAAAGCCTGAAGAAACATGGCATCACTGACCGAATCTTAACTTACGGAGTCAGAGAAAAACTTTTAGAAAAAGACGTGATAATATGTCCTGTGAACGTTGAAGGATACCACTGAATTTTGTGCATAGTTTGCCCAAATCTCGAAGTAATAGCATGTCTGGACAGCACTCATCAAGTAAATAGGCCGATCCTTGAAATGTTGTCACAGTTTTTGGGAGCGCTCAAATGGATCCAAGCAAAGGAATCCAAAAATTCGAATGGACCTTCAATGCACCTCAGGACATCGAGCGTCAAAAGAACAGTTTTGACTGTGGAGTGTACGTCTACTTAGGGGCAGAAAAAGTCTGTGGGATCGATGTAACTCTAAAATCTTCTGATGAAAAAAGAAAATACATTTTGAATGAGTGTAAAAAAATACAAAGTTGAACAATCATGCGACGTTATTACGAAACAAATTTGGGATGTACCGACATGTTATGAAAAAATTACTATATCAACCAAAGTTCCACTAGGCTTGTCATCCACTGCTGATTTATTGGCTGAAATAAGGTCCAACAAATTTGTGGGTAGGTTTCAGCGCTGTTTTCTATGAGTTTCGTGCAAGAAACCAACTGACACAACAATGGTATTTTGTGAGGGCGAACGGTGTCGTGACTGGTACCACGTAGCCTGCGTTTCAAACCGTAGGAGGCTACCTAAGGGTAAATATTTGTGTCCCTTGTGCTCGAAATCATAATAATATGCACAATATTTAACGTGAAATTAAAAAGAAATATTAATTTCCATTCTACTTGAATACATTTCATCAAGCAAAGAAATCAAGTGGAACTTATTTTAACGTAAAGGGATGTTACCCGGATAATGAGATTATAAAGAGAGCTTTGCTAATAGTTTATCAATCGTGCAATGCATTTAACGATGAACCAAAAACTATGTACCTTGCAAATTCAGGAGCAAAGGAATTAATAAAAATTTGGCTGATTGCACTTTTTTTAACCTTAGAAGCTATAGTGCCTCTAGGAGCGAGAGAATAGAATACTATAAGTTTTGCTGTCTAGTGGAAAGTGGTCATCACTCCGCACACTTTTGGTTTAATATTCTCCGACATATCAGCGTTTAATTAGTTAAACCGTAGAGGTCATTGTGCGCTAAGCACTATTGGCGAGTGCTAAATGTTGTGGTCGAGTGCGGAGTGATTATTTACAGTGAAAAAGTAATTGATTCACCTTATTTCATCACTCCGAACTCTTTAGGTTGAAAAATCTCTGAGATATCGGCCCGTATGCTAAATAGGGCACTAGCACTACGAAGTAGCACTACGCACTACAAGCCGTAGTGCTTGCTAAATAGGGCACTAGCACTATGAAGTAGCACTACGCACTACAACCCATAGTGCGGCATGGAACACTACGGTTGGTATGCTAAATAGGGCCAAAAGCATAACGCGCACTACAAAAATCTGAAGTGTCCTACACACCGCACTTCACGACGACACTACGGTATATTTCACCTTGTTTACTTCGTCAGCTTTGGATCTGTTTGGCTTACAGCAAAGGCATCATCGCGTAAAGACCTCAGGAACAGCATGCCAAGAATATGTAACAAAGTGTAACGCTTCAGTGAATAACATGTTATTCTTATGGCTGACATTTTCCTTGGCGAAACAGATGAGCAGCGTAGAAGTAGAAAATACTTTTCTTGTTTTTGATACCATGTTTTGAATTTTCTTTTTTTAGTCATTTTAATTCTTCTGCAAGAACTTTCCATGCTTCTCTCTTTTGTTCGATGTCTTTGGGAAGCGTGGACTTTGAATAAATGATATGAAAGCTGCGTAGACGCATTGCGAATTTCAGTTCACCATCACAATTTTCACTAGTACCATTACCATCACAATTAGACATTTTACACCAATCTTCTGCAAAGAATGAGAATTAATTAGAGAATAATTAATTATTTGAGCACTTAACTACCATTCTTCAATAGACTCATAGCGTAGTGCGGCACTATAAAGTACTCTAACAGCGAAGTAGCACTTCAAAGTCTTTCTGCATACGAATCAGTAGTGCGACACTAAGCGACACTAAACATTGTAGAGCTACTTCGAAGTGCTTAGTGTCTGTGACGTATTTAGCATACCAACAGAACACTTCGTAGTGCATAGTGCTACTTCGTAGTGCTAGTGCCCTATTTAGCATACGGGCCATCAGCGTTGAACCTGTGAAACCTGAAGTGATCGTCAGGTTTTACTTGAATTGAAAGGTGATTAATCGTTTAACATGTTTAAACTTAGAACGGGTATAACTGCCTCAAACGCTATGGTTCAAGATTTTCGTCTCTTTTGACACTAGTGTTATATATGTTATTGGTGGTATGCTATTGCAGTGTCTGCTTCTAAAATTACGGAATCGCCCGATTCTCCGCCGCATTCGATCGATCCATTATTCGCCACATGTTGTCATGTTCCTCACTTCAGCAAACCTCTCATTGTATGAGAAAAAATTGTGTCTTACTAAATAAATTGTCCGTGGGTTCACTGAGAAGAAATATGTTACAATATTAACAAGGAAAATATCATTATTCATGCAGTTGGCCATTTAATTGTCAGTTTCAGAAAAATTCTAATGAACTATTCTTGCGAGATGAGTTATATAAGTCTTCTGAGTAGGTAGGACTCCGTAGGAGTAATCATGTGCTGGTGAATAGACCCATTTACGAGATATAGATGCATTTACAAGATTAAATAGGCAGTTTTAGTGTGCATATGAATGATGTATACAGGTGGGTTGATACATATTAGAGTGGGTTATAAAAACATAGGTAAGTCTTGATAAGCGGGTTATAAAAACATAAAACTTGAGTCTTGAGGTTATAAACATAAATATATAAAGTTATAAAAAAGATTATATATATGGGTACTAATTTTTTATATCATTCATTTATTTTTTCTATGTAATATTTATATTTTATGTCACCTATAGGCAGGATGGAATTCTAATTTTGAAGGTTCATATATTATTTCGATCCACCAAGACCACTTTTTCTATCCAACATTGTTATTTGAGGCAAAAAATGAACTTCTTAAAGGCATAAAATACATAGGCTAACTTGCTCAGTTTCTATAAAGTACCTAACCACTTGGAAGTTTTATGCCTGCACCTTTCACTCAACAATTAAACTTAGACTTATATAAAGTATTAGTTAGTTAAAAGTTTGTCTCTTAAGTTGACCGCAATGAACTAAACTTCATTATGTAATCATTAGGCAGGGATTTCCATCATGCGACACTAAACACGCAATTCAGAGTTCAGACGATCAGAACTACATCACATGTAAGCTATCGTGATACTGAATTGAATACCTAGCGGGATGCGGGATGATTCCCGCTAGGTATTCAATCTAGCGGGATGATCAATGAACTAACATTGATCATCCAGAGTCGAACAATCGCTCATAACAGAGTCGAACTAATCACTCGTATCGCTGTCTCTTATACACATCTAGATGTGTATAAGAGACAGGTTTATATGATTTCACTGCAGTGGAAGGTGAGGTGGTGTAACGCGGTGGTAGGGTTGATTTTTCGATACGTTTTCATATATTAACATGAGAATATATTAACTATACAGAATTCCACACTGCCTATAGGTATAGGGCAGTATAGGCTATAGAAATATTCACTAGACTCCTGCCGCGTCCTGCGTCTCAAAATAATTTTCTCGAAATGAACCGGGACAGACGAAACGAGATGAGAAAATTCCGTGAAAAAAATAACAGGACAGAGGGTAAAATTTGTCCCGGAATAAACATATGAACCGAGACAAGACTTCTGTCCCGGACTTTAAAACTTGTGTCCCGGTAAATTATGAACTAAGGTGAGTGGGTAACGTAAGTTACGTAACCCCCATGTTAGTAAGTTGCGAAAAAAATCGGTTTTCCGATGCCGACCGCCAAAAATGGATTTCAGATTCGTAATCTACACCCCAAAAAACATATAATTAAAAAAAAAACACCCTTTTTTTGGATGTAGTTAATCTGCAATAATACCCATAATGAGCCGAGACGAGATTTGTCTTAATTATTTGAGAGTCTGAGACAAAACAAGTTTTTTGATTACAATACGAATCATTTTGAAAACATGGGTTGAAGAATGACAAGTAAGCCCTTTATTGCTAATAGGGACATAGACAGTTACAAGGTAAATTGAGTTAATTGCAGATTTAACATAACATAACATAACTTAGTGCTCTCGGCCAGGCATGAAATACCTATATCTACTTGGCAAGCCGCAACTGAATTTTTTGAGCCATGGTTTTATGGATTTGCCAGCCGTGATTCTATTTCTTTGAGCCGTAATTCCATTTCTTTGAGCTCAGAGCTGTGATTCCATTTCTTTGAGCCATGATTCCATTTCACCTAGCGTGAGCTGTGATTCCATTTCACCTAGCCTTGGAATTCCATATCTCGGCCATGAAAAGCCATTTACAAGGCGCAAATTTATTTACAACGTCCATGCATCATGATGCACCTGCTACCCCAAATCTCTAATTTACCCTAAAACAGTCAAATGGCAACAATAAAATTTGTCTTTACTGTGAGTTGAGGCTGTTGAGCATGTGTTAATGCAGTCTGACCGCTTTGACATGAGCGCAACTATGCGCGATCTTCAACAAAACGTTTACCGTAGTTGATTTGTTTACATTACGATGTTTATGTTTTTCTTCAGGATATTTTGGCGGGAACGGTGAAGCAATGCAGATTGTGAAAGTTAAAAATTTTATGAAGTGACATGTTTGCGAAGTGCAAACTGCAAACCGTGATTTTTCAATCAAACAAAAATTTATGACATTTGAGCCGAGAGATTTCATACCTACTGAAATTATATGATATTAGAGCCGCGATATTTCAGACAAAAATACGACTTTTCCAGCCCTGCTCTCGGCGCTGCAGTGAAGGCCTGATGTGGCCTGTCGCCGATTCTTTTCCTTTTCGTGCCTTGTTCACAAAAGATCTAAAATCGTGTCATTTGACCGGATCTTTTCACGACTGACGATAGTTCAAAGTAGCTACTAGACTTCCGCCGGGTTCGATAAGCTTACCATAGCTTTATCTAGTCTATTTTTGAACGCGTTCATACTTGGAGCGCCAACGATGTCATCGGGGAGGCTGTTCCACATGTCGGTGATTCGAAGCGAGAAGAAATTTTGTCACATGGAGAAGTTGCAGCGCAGTTGTTTTTAGCTTATAGCCGTGGCCCCTGGTGTTGGTTCTTGTTTCAAATTCTAGTAATCCTTCGGGGACCTTGCATAGACCATGAGTATACTTGTATACTTCAATGAGGTCTCCGCGCAGACGTTGATAACTGAGGCTTTGAAGCTTCATAATCTTCAATCTCTCTTCATAGGACCTGCCCTTCAAGCCTGGAATTATCCTTGTTGCACGTCTTTAGCAAAATTTGTCTGACTAACTGACATGGCAGTTAATTAGTGGTCCGACAAACACCGCAAACCTGTCGATGTATGAAAGGCTGAGTATTGAGTCACAAATGTAACTCTTAAGTATTAACTAAGGCTTCGATGGCACTTTTTGGAAACCGTACGAATATGAGTCAAGTTTATTACGCGTTCGAAACGAGTTCAGGCGCCGTGGAGCGCATAGGGAGTAGGAACGCAGTGTCTAGATTAGTCGGCCAATTAGTAGACAGTGGAGTGGAGACCTGGTAAGATATTCCTAATAATACTAAAGCTAGTATTAGATTATCTCTGCCTTTAGTAAAATTTTGTGCTAAGCCTGCAGGAAATCTGCACAATTGCGCAGTTTCCTGAATTGTTATCAAACACTTGGGCTTGTTCAACGTTATTTATTATATTTTTTCCAACTTGAACTTCGTTGTATTTTAAAATGTTGTTAATTTTTCTTTCCAAACTTTTTTGTTGAAGGAGATTGCTTAAGGCAAGATTGATGAATCTGATTCTGTGATAGAGCTGGAGGCAAATTAAAGTCTGTCCAGTCAGCCGATGTCACCAGCTACAGCTAGTATGGCCTCCTCCAAACCATCTTAGAACACAATTTTTGAAAAAAAACATGTTTTTCCATTTTTATTTGCCTGTTTAGATTAACTACCATATTAAACCGCAACATGTATTTGTAGCAAAAATCATTTCAATTGCCAAGCTCCTATCAGAATAGTAAAAGGACACATCTCAAGTTATTATATAAATGCAGAGGTGGGCAGTGGCGCGCTACATGTAGCGGCCGCTACATTTTCAGTAGCGGTAATGGCGCTACATTTAAGCAATTGTAGCGGTAGCAGTAGCGCCCGCTACATATTTAAGTAGCGATACGAGGTTTTGCCACTACAGCGCCACCGCTACATTTATAGATAAAGCCTTTAGATTTTACTTAATAGTATTAAAGATTATTTAAAAATCAGCATGATACATACATAATATAAATTACAGAATAAAACTGTACCGTTATGAACAATTTTGGTGTAATGTTGTCAACCTCAGCCTGTTAATAGTGTCAACATGTTTGTTGTTACCAGAGGTGGGCAGTAGCGCGCTACATGTAGCGGCCGCTACATTTTTGGTAGGGGTAGCGGCGCTTTATTTAAGTCATTGTAGTGGTAGCGGTAGCGCCTGCTACATTTAGAGCATGTAGCGGTAGCGGCCGCTACATTTCAAAGTAGCGCTGCACAGCTCTGTATAAATGTATGACGGTAAGCCAAAGTTTACACCACATCAATAATTGATTCGTCTCGTTATATCTCGTTAAAATGGCTGTAAATTCCGGGAAATTTTAAGGTACCTGTTTTAACCGGGATGTCTCGTCTCGTCTCGGTATCGTCCCGGAATTCCAACGGAGGGCTGAAAATTGTCCCGGTTTTTATTGCGAACCGGGACAGAGCCTGTTGTCTCGTCTCGTCTCGGATTAAAAAAAATACCAAACGCAGGAGTCTAATATTCACTGTACTGAAGTGTTGTCATGTTTTTATTCACAGATTCAATATGAAATTCCACTGATTATTTTTTTGCAAGAATTTTAATTTTATATTGGCAATTTTGAGTTTCCTAAATGATTTTGCAACAATGTCTTCCTCTCCAGTTTGTGTTACCATAAATCCACCATCACCACACATTGACACAATGGATAGATCTTCCTCTGCATCACCTAACATTGTAGATGGATGTCCTTCACAAAGCTTGAAGAAGGCCAAGAAAGCAGACCAGCATAATAATAAGAAGAATGGTTGCAAAAAACGATGGTTCACTGCCAATGAGAAATCAGTCCTTCAGCAACTGGTTCTGGACAATGAATCTGTGATTCTTTCGAGAAGAAATGATGGAGTCTCAGTGCATCTGAAGAAAGAAGTCTGGCTTGGAATTGCTGAAAAATTCAACCATCATCCACAAACTCTAACTCAGAGAAATTCAGTTGAACTTCGAAGATGCTGGGAAAATATGAAATTTAAGGCAAAGAAAACTCTTAACAGGTATGAAGTAAATTTGATTTTAACTATGGTTAAGGAGTTGGATCAGTTAATGATAAATTTTTATTGTACATAACTTTTTGTATTGTACATACTTTTCTTATTCAGAGAAATTTGATTATTTTAATCTTTCACTGATAAGATTGAGCTGTAAAATTTGTTAATACAACTAAGTGTTTATAACATTTACCCTTAACTAGAGTGCAGCAACACATTGAGGCAGCTAGAGCAACAGCTAATTCAGCTGGGATTCCATTGAATGGAGAAGACATGGCTCCCAGCTTGGTGATGGAAGGTGTTTTGGGCTTTCCAGAACTGCTATTCACAGACACACTCCGCAATACATGTCAGCCAATGACAAAACTTCATGATTCTCCCTTGCAAAATTCAATGTATACTATGGTTGGATCAACTCTCCCTGCTAATATCAATAAATTGCTTCTCAGTCCTCAAGAATTTAACATAGAAATGTTTGATGACAGTATGGATGGTCAAACAAAAAAAGCTAAAACTGTCCTGGAGACTTCAATATATGATTCCTCTACATCACTTGGGAATAATCCCAACATTTCCTGCTTCCCTTTTTCCAGCACAGTGTCCTCCAGCAGTTATTCCTGTTTTGCTCTTACAAATGTTTGTTCAACATCTCCAACAATAGCACCTCTTAATCTTTCAAGTGAGACTCCACTTTCTACTTCACCTGATCTTACCTGGCCAACTCTAGTGCACTCAACCTCCTTTGCAGCTGTGCAAAAGGGAGATCAAAATTGCCAATCCGATTCTGTAGAAGATAATTTGAAACAAGAGAATGATCTTTCAATATACTATAATTCTCAAAGTAACTTGATGGATGACAGTCTGAAGCAACACAGTCCAGAACTAGAAGATTTAATGGACAAAGCTCAGTGTTTTGAAACTTCTCCCATATTACCTGGAGATCCTGATGCTGTGCATGATGATGTAAGTCCCACATCAAATTGCCTGACACCATTTCCTGCTAGCTCAGCTTCATCATTGGAATTCACAGACCTTGATAAATCTGCCATCAAGGCTACAAATCTGAATATTAAAATATCCGAGTCAGCAGATTCACACCAAGAGGAAGCTGCTGTAATGCTTCTGCCAAGTGTCACTGCATTTCTCTCAGGTGAGATTTTGCCACGCAGAAATTTCATCACTTTGTTTTATCTTAATTTATATCTAATAACCACATGGCAACTTCTGCCACTTTACCTGCAGGCTGTGAAGTAATTCATGTCCATTTCTTCACTAACTCTCTTCTTGCAAGGTTTGTCTTTGAATTCTTATTCACTAATCCTGCTCATCTACTGGTAAAAAGCTCTTCACATCCCTATTCCATTTCTTTGAGCTGTGTCCTGAATCTTTTTTTCAGCAGTCAGTATTGTCACTTAAATTAGAATCAACTGGATGTTACATCATCTCTCTTTGATCAACTTGTAATACCATCTACTACCTATCTTATACTGAAAACACTTAGCATACTAGTTTGTTTTGCATCATTTCTCATCAAGGTATGGACTTCTGGCATATGGTACCTACATCATTGAGTTAGCTCTATGTAGAACATATCTGTTGAAATTTGTTTAAATGTTTGTTGAAATTAGTCTGTTATATATTGTTTCACCTACAGCATAGTGCAAGTAGCTGCTCAAAATCTGGTATGGAAACCGTATTTTAAATTTTTTATTTTTTTTTTACAGTGCTTGAGAGGCATCCATACAGCCGCAGTTTAATGGCCCAGCAGTTCTCTGTACTGAATTCATTGCATGACATCCACCATCAACCCAATAATTTGGATGAGTGTTTAGATCTCAGCTTGAAGTCCTCAGGAAAGAGTAAAGAATACAAAGAGATATGCAAGACAGAACCCAGTACAACAGTGACTGTCCAATCATCGGAGGCTACAGACTTGACCAAAGAGTCTGGCTACAGGAACGATGACACTATGGACTCCTTTTATTGCATTGGCAAAGAAGCCATGGAAGATGAAAAGAAAAGTGATAAAACGCTTTTAGCTAATAACAAAAGCTCTTCTGATTTAATTTATACCCCATTTGATGTTCAATTAACTATTAATTCTAATCATTTTGGTCCACTTAATGGAAGTGAATTAAGTGATTCTCACTCAACTCTACCTGAAATTGTTTTGTCCAATTCTTCAGTCATGCAAACTCTATTCCCTCCAAGCCCAACTAGAAGCATTCTTTCCCTTTTGAAGCACAATAGGCAAAGCACAAATAAATTTGAAAGCATGTGGACATCTTCTGTTCCTCCCAGAGCAGCCACTGGCTTCCCTCTGAAGAATGACAGCTCCTTAAATAGCAATCCATTTGGTGCTAAATGTGAGGATTCAAGTACTGAAAATCTCGGTTATCTTTCTCATATTAATTGTACAAACATTTGTTCTCCAAAAATGGGTCCTGGTCCACAGCCATTTAATTTAGAGACTTTCAGTAATATGAAGATACTAAATAGCATAGAACCCACGTCATTCTTGAATGCCTCGCTTCTGAAACAAAATCCTATTGGGAATACCAGCCCTCTCTCCCGGGAGAATAACTTGCTGGAGAGCATAACGTTCGAGAATGCATTGCTATCTGAGCGTCTTCAGCTCCTGCAAGAGCAGCAGCAAGACTTGTCTGCTCAACACACACAGAAGCTTCACCTTCTTGACCAGGAACACAGAGAACGGCTGGCCATCTTCCATGAGGAACTCACCATGAAGAGGGCGGCGTGCCAACTCATGTTGGAAAAAGCACTGCGCTCAGCCAAGCAGCCGTAACTTTTTCTTGCTCTGAAGGACATTCATTTAATGCTATTACTGCCGTTTTGTTAGAGGAGTGGTTCTTTAAATCCTAGTTTATTTGATTTATTTATTCAATTGCAAGTAAGGAGTAAGAATGAATGAATAATTTATGATCTCATAATAGTAATAATTTATGAAAAGTTTCTCATTCAACCAATAGAGTTATATTTGTGATAGATATTTATACCTTTAATTTTTGCATATTAATTTTATTTTTACTTGATTTTGTACAATTTTTCAGTGTCAGTTTTTTTTATCTTTGACATTTTCCAAACTACTTGGTTCTATTTTGAATTTTGTTGCTAAGTTTTAATTTGATTTCCATGATCTTGATAATTTTATTGAGATAAAATTAATTAAATTACACATTTACGAACATTTCGTAAACACTATTGAGTGTAGGTACTTTGAGGCTACATCATCACTGTGCTTGTGTCCTTGACACCGTCGGTTGATTCACGCTCGATGAAACACAGCAGTTCTACGATAATAAAATTTTTGAGTGATGGTTCTGAAATATCATTGCGTGGTTGCCAGCTTTTATAATTCACCCATTAAAAATTTGCAAGTGCGAGATACCGTCTATAGCAATGTCTTTATCATAAGAATCTTTGTGTGGTCACATGCAGGCTATGAAAGTTTTTTTGTTTCACTTACGGATACATTAGGTAGTTTTTTCTTTAGCTTACCTAGTAAGATAATGGAAGGGAAGGTTGCGGCTTTTTATTACTTAAGGTTCTGAAGCTAGTCGTTGTCAGTGTGCAATGTAGATGAAATACCAAAGATTTAATGCCTGTGATTACTTTAGTGTTTATATGTGTTGTGTATAGTTTTTATTTTTAGTGTGCCGGGTACCCACGCGAGCAAAGGGCGACTCGGGTGGCAGACGGAGAAGGTGGCGAAAAATGGAAGGTAAAAGTTGCGGAGTGATGAGAGAACGTGAAGCATAGTGACGTATGGAAGAAATTTGAGCGATCAAAATATTTAAGATTGGTTCGAGGAGAGCAGAACTGATCCAAATGAAAATCATGGAGCCCGCCCATCGGCGCCTGTGACACCGGGCCTCTGCAGTTTGGATCGCTCGCAAGCGTCGCGGGCTAGAGCATACTCGCGGCCTCGGTTCTAGGGTCGCAGTAGCTCGTCTGGGTTCTTTTTCTGTGAACTATTTTTGATTCACAATTGCCCATCATTTATTTCGGTATTACAGCTCGCTGGACTTTCATTACTGGAATAACCTCTTCATGACTAGGCTGCGTTTCAGTTTTCATTTATATTTGGTAACCTTTTTTGAAAGTTGCTATTATATACGTACAGAAACTACATCGTGTATTTTTGACTTGAAAATTTCAAATACGACGCTTTGTTTACAGCTCTCGCGATGATTTGTCCGCGTTAGTCTTGATTTTTAACGATGTGAAGTGTTATCGTGCAGATATTTACAAGTGTAAATAGTGTGGCTATGTAGGTATGTGCTAGTGACTGTCCCATAAGATGTTCTGTAGATACGGTATTCTTCCACTCGTGTTGACTGTTTGACGAAATGTGTTGTTATTCGAGGCCAATTTTCCTTTCGATGTTTCCCATCACATGTTGTTGCTTTCCCACCAAATGTTGTTCCTATTAAATTTGTTTTGTCGTTTTTAAACTGAAATTAATTTATATCATTTAGGGATTAAGCATTCCTGTTGTACATGTACTTGAGAACTTTCAAAGATTATTTGCAGGCGATGAATAACCCCGTTTTCTCGGGTTTTACTTTCATACTCAAAGGAATTTTTTTCACTGCATTTTCATAAATTGGATCATGATATTCATGGAAAATGTTCCTGCCTAAGCACAAAGGGGTGTTAGTTCCAATGAAGAGATATTTTCCTATGAGTCTGTTTCTGTTTGTGAAAATATAATATTGGGGAAGTATCAAATAGCAAAACCAATATTTTATCATTGAGAAGATTACTTTTTCTTGAAGTGCGAACGAAAATTGTACGTTGAGGTGAGCCTGACACTGCACTATGTTCGTCCTCCACATGACGCTGCTGTTGTATGTGTGCTGTGTAGCGTTGCCATCTTACCCTGTGATACGAACTGCCCTCTGTTACCTCGGAGCTTTGCTGTAGCCGTAGTGGTAGAATCCATGTTGGTGGATGTTGTAGTACCTGGCGCTGTACCTGTTGCATGTAAAACACTTAACATTTAGATTTGTTCGCTTGATCGCTGTTAGTCCTATGGGATTTAGCGCTCCTGGGGGCATTGTTCCTGAGCGCCCCACTGCGGGTCTCAGTTATGTAGTTAAGTTATTATGTAGGCAGGATTCCTTACATTTCTCTTCTCTGTCTCTCTCGTGCGGGCGGCCGACGTCCCGTGTAAGTAACCGTTTGTTCGAGTATCTTAGTTTCTGTTGCTTTTCACCTGTCCCTCCTTGTCACTTCGTCTCTTTGAGATGCTAACGCTGTTTTTTTCGAGCCAGCTTCAGCGGGCTGGACAATTGAGACCTTCCGCCCCCTTGTGGGTGATAAACAATTTTTATTTATTTAAGAAATTTTCAATAAGTGAGACCTCCCATCTCGTTGGTGATGTTCATCTTGAATTTCGGTGCGAGATAGCTAAATAGCTGAAGCACTGGTAAACATGTGGCAACTAAACTAGGTAACTAACTAACTTGATCGCTTTTAGTGAACAAGCTTTGACTTAGATTGTATTGGTACTATGCTTCATTTTGCAATGCAGGTGCTCATCCATTTAATATAATAGATTTTCATTTAAATGTTTAGAAAAGTTGCAACTATATCATCAATATCAATCTTGTAGAAAAAATTTCCATTCAACTCAGACCCTTTCCTCCAGTTCCGAATTTAATCGCGCAGCAGATCATCGACATGAAGAAAGAATATTCATTGGTGAGTAGTCGCCAATTTTTTGAAGTAGTTCTGTTAATATCACAGTATGTTGAAAAAAAAACGCATTGCATAGTCCACGTTCCTGTTAAACATCGTGTTCCTGGAAATAAGCTTTCACATAACTTTACGAAAGCTTGTCACATATTCCAATAATTTGTCATATTTGAGTGTCATCTATATTAGATCTAGTCGTATATTTCGAATCTTTCTTATGTGTGGGTGTAGTTCAAGTCGCTGGAAATCACTCATTTTAAGTCTTTTATGTTCGGTTGTGATCTAAGCTTGTCACAAAATTTAAAAATTTGTGATTTTCAGGTGTAGTGTGTGACTTTAGTCGCAACCGTAATTATAAAAGAGCCACTCTGTTGCTCCATGAATAAGAAAGGACGTATACTATTGTCATAGAGTATAAAAAATTTAGATACCAACTATATTTATATCTGGAGAAGAAAGTATGAACACGCCCTACCCCGAGTTGCCGTAGTAGACATCCGATATCTTTACGGCTTAAATATGATGCTGATCCGTCGTACGTAGGGACGCTTACGTTTCTTTTGTCACAGTTAGTCAATCCGATCTTCCCAGGCCATGCCACACTGTGCAGCTTTAAGGGGACCGACTACCTTAAAATTTTCAATTTTGGCGTTTTCCGGTTTTTGTGCTCATCTTAAAGCTTAGTTTTTGACGCATCCAACCGTACCAGAATCATCCCTCTACGTCGAAAAATGATTTCGTAACAGCCCCCCGAAGTGGAGGAGATAGATTTTCTAAAGTACCCCTTTTTAGCCGTTTTCTATGAATTTCACGTTTTCTATCAATTTTTTCGAAAAATTCATAGGAGCAAAATGTTATTTTTTTTCGCATTTTACGTATGTATGTGAAGTTTAATGATGATCGGATAATAACTGTAGAAGTTTTTCCGGAGGGTAGTCGGTCCCCTTAAGACGGTTATGTGAGAAAATCAGTCGTTTTTTGTTATTTTCAATTTGCTTTTGGATATTTTTGTAGAACTTGTGATAGAAAATATATTGTGTATTTAGATAGAATTCTGTGTATTTACTCTCGTCTACATCCTTCTGGATCCTCCATTGATAGTAAGAAACTAAATTGTTACCAACTGGATTAATTCTCAACTGCTGAGTATTGAAGTGGAAAAGAATCAAACGAATACGGCGACGGCTTCTCCTGATAAAGGTAAGCTAACTCATTCTGTATTCAATTGCTGCAATATTATACCGTGAATATTGTGTCACATATGGAACCTTTTCATTCTAATATTTTGATCGCTAAGTAATCTATTCAATATTTTTATCGCGCACGAGCGAGTTTCTGTGCAGAAGAGCAATCAGGCGCAGATGCGGATTATGTTGCCGCGGAAGCTGCTTTACTTTCGGCTGCCATGCTCGTGTGTTGTTGCCATGACAACCGCGATCAAACAGGCACATGTTGAGATGATGTAGATATCGGAACACAACACAGCTGATGTTGGGCCAAGACATTCGCCTATCACGGCTTAGATTATTTTACTTAACTTGTTAGTTATTTAAGCTATATTTAACAGAGAGGGGGTAAACTTAAGGTAAAATTTTTACGTGTTTACAACAATGAGAAACAAAAGCCAGTAATCTTTAGAAGAACCTCGAACATTTCGCAATGGAAGGCGACGAAAGTTTTGTAAGTTCTCACGTAATATTTATTAAATGATGCCTTATGATAAAAAAAATGTTACTCAACGTATATTCTCAGAACAGTGCAAAGCTAATGTTCTTTTACTGTCGAAATGAAATTTACGTTCTTCAACACACGCGGTATGAAACTATGCATTTTACCTAAATGCCGCCAAATTAGGATGTAATTTCGATACGTTAAAGTAAAATGAAAAAACCAGACGCGCGAGAGAACTTAGATGAATTTTATCCCTTATAAGTATAGTAAATGAGGGACTAGTTATTTACTATTTACCCACGATAAATTATGAAACTAAAGTTATATGTGAGAGGTGTAGGTGAAATTCTGATTGTCTTATTTTTTGAATTAAGATTAGTGGACTATATGAAGAGTGAATGTACTAGCGTGAAGACGAGTGAAATAGCGTGCAGAGTGATTGTTCTACAGGAGAGACCAGTGGAGTAGCGTAAAAAGTGATTGTTATAGAGTGAAGACGAGTAAAGTAGCGTGAAGAGTGATTGTTCTAGAATCTAGAGTGAAGACGAGTAAATGAGCATAAAGAGTGATTGTTCTAGAGTGAAGACTAGTAAATGAGCGTATAGAGTGATTGTTCTAGAGTGGATACGAGTAGAGTAGCGTGCAGAGTGATTGTTCTATACTCTATAGTGAAGGCGAGTGGAGTAGCGTGCAGAGTGCTTGTTCCAGAGTGAAGACGAGTGGAGTAGCGTGCAGAGTGCATGTTCCAGAGTGAAGACGAGTGGAGTAGCGTGCAGAGTGCATGTTCCAGAGTGAAGACGAGTGGAGCAGCGTGCAGAGTGCTTGTTCCAGAGTGAAGACGAGTGGAGTAGCGTGCAGAGACGCTTCGCGTGTGAAGGGCTGCAGGTGGAGGACGCAGGAGGCGCTGTAGGAGTGCTGCACGTGTGGCGGTGGCTCACGGACGCGGAGTCTAACCTGAGGGCGGCGCGTCACATCAACGAGAAGCTGCAGCGCCAGCACCAGCAGGAGCTCGTGGTGCGGGTGATGTCTTTAGTGTATTTATTATATTTATTCATTTATGTATAATTTATTGACAACGTTCTTATGAGGTGCCTGAACAAGCCTTTCCATGGACGCTACCAGGACTTTACTTTCGAATATTTTTCACTACAGTTGATTTATTTAGGGAAAAAGAATATTTACTTTTGTCTGCTGTCGGTAACCCTCGTTACCCATATTTCCTGACAAGAAATAAATGCAGAGATGTTGTGGTTTAAGTCATAAAATGTTCTTCAGAGGCTGCAAGGAGAATTTGAAAAAATTGAAGCTCGCGCCATTGCCGCGGAGGACCTCTCGCACATCGTCCAGGAGAAACTTGACGATGCTTTGGCTGGTATTTTATCTGCGCTCTAGCATTCAACTTCATTTTTAACCCCAAACATAACTTTTATTCAAGACAACAACTAGAACTTTTTCTAACCCGTTACCACGAAAATTTTACTTGTTACATTCAACTTTATTCAACCGTTTGAATTCAACCATATTCGAACCCGTGAATTTTCTGTTCAAAACACTAACCACATAATTTATCTTTACTTTTTTGCGAGTTTTTATCAGATTCCACAGTAAACTTAATCAAGTAGCTTCTTTTTTATATCTAATTGATCAGTTCATGATCAGTTGTTGATCTATAGACCAGTTGTATGTTCGGTTTTTCATGGACGTTTCATGCTTCATACTGGCATTGCAACCAGAATCGTTGTGAAGTAAAACAAATAGAATTATCATGATATTATAATAACTCATAATAGTAGCATTGTTTGTGGGCGCGCAGGGAGGGAGGCGGTGGTCGCGATGCTCGGGAAAGAAGGTCTGGCAGACGTGGCCCAGGCGCCTCTAGGTGAACAGGTTAGTACTTCACATACACAAAATCTTAATATGAATTTGTTAAATGGAAAATATTTGCTCTGGAATTGAATAGAAGTGTCGGCACTGAAGAAATAGGCCCATGGCCTGTTGCCGATTCTTGAACTTTTCGTGACTTGATTCCATAAGGGATCCGGCCTTTGGAACCCAATCTTTCCCAAGCTGACGATTGATTGAGATAGCTGCCGGACTTCTTGCCTCTGGTCCGTAACTTGCTAGGCATTTTAAGACTGGACATATGCTCCTGCATAGCTTCGTCTAGTCTGTTCTTGAAGGCGTTCATACTCGGAGCGTCAACGATGCTATCAGGGAGGCTGTTCCACATATCGGTGACTCGAAGCGAGAAGAAATGTTGTCGCATGGATTTTTATTGTCGTCTTGAACATGTTAATTCAGTTCAAGACGACAATGAAAATCAGTTATTGGTTTATTGTCGATGGAAACATACTATTTTAATATAAATTATTGAAATAACAAAAAGTATTTTAGTTTCGCTTGCAGATGAAATCTTTTATCATAAATTTTTTTTGTGCTAGGGCTTTTGCCAGTTAGACATTGTTTACTCATAATACTTTACGTTTTTCTACTGACATTTTTTCGGTATTTTTTCACTCTGCTGATTTCTCTTGGCTTATCACGCGATGTTCCCAATTCTAATTATACGCCCAGAACTTGAAAACCAAACTGCGGTTTAACTCTTGGTGTCTCTCTGCGACCATGGAAATGAAAAAGTTTGAGAGCCGTACCATGAAAACTCTATTACGTACAAGTGATTTCTCGTCTGTGATTGGCGGGTTTAGTTTGTAGTGACTAGAAGCCGTCAGTGATAGGATGAGAGTTACGAACTGTTAGCTATTTATGCTAGTACGGCCTCAGTTCTCACCGTCCAAGTTTCCCGCAGATAGCTTACCTATTAGTAGAGCGCCGACGACTTCTGGAGGACGCGGAGGAATTACGAGGAAGTCCCGGCACAGACAGGGAGAAGGAACTCACCAACAACCTCATCAAAGTGAGTGTCCATGCGCCTATTTGGATTCATCGCCAATGTTCAATTTCATTTCTGAGTCATGATAAGGAAGTTTGTTGGATCAACTGACCAACTTGTTGGATCAAGTTGGATCAACTTGAGATCAATTGACCCAACTCTCACGAGGGATCTTCACCAAGGACCACGCCGTATGTATCAAAATAACACACGACACAATCTTTTCGCTTAACTTCAATGACACTTAAGCACCACAGCACACGTCCCGCCTGAATTCATCATAAACGATCATTTTTTTTAAAATAAAGCTGAACCATGACTTCTCAGCGATGTCTTTATAGTTATTGTACGGTACGAATCAAACCCTAAAGATCGCAGACCTAACCACTATTATACGTTTAATTTGAGTAGAAGCGAGTTTGTTCTGTTGTTACCTGTGCAAAACTTGAGGTCTGTTTATGTTCTGGAGGCGTCGACAGACCTGGAACTGATTCGGCGTAGCGAGACCGCGGCGGCCGCAGACCGCGCCGACTTGGAGCGACGCTGCGCAGAACTCGAGAGAACGGCCAACCAACTGCGCATCGACAACGACTCTCTCGCTTTTAAAGTGTGTATTTTTGAAGACGATCTATTACAGCCAATATCAATTCATAGTAAAGTTGAGAATCATTCTTATAGAAAAGTAATTCGAAGTTATTTATGGTGCATATGTTATGAGAAGTAAATTTCCAAGTTGTAATCGACAATACAAATCTGGCGTAAGATTTTTTTCTTACGCCTAAACAATTTTCTCGCCTTCGGGACGTTATCTACCTCAATTAAATTTAATTGAGATGCATACATGCCTATAAACATTTATGTCAGAATTTCTGAATGTTCGAACTTCCCGTCAACATACCTTGAAATTGTTACAAAAAGTTTTTAAATAGTCTTTCCTTCATCTTGCACATGATTTGAACATGTAGTCAAGCCAAAGTAAACTGACCTATTTGATGTAATGTTTACACTCAACTCAAAATGAGGGCTAATAAACTACGGTATTATTTATTTGGGAAATTACGCGATCGCATTATCCTTTCAGAGCGTGCAGTTGTTTTTTTCTATATATAGGGTGGATTACTGTCTGATCTCAGCTGCAGGCAATTTTTAAGCCCGAAAATTTTTTTGGTGGTAATCGAGATCTGCAGTCCTGCACCGAATGGCCATGGTTGAACAACAATGGCTTCATCTCTACCAGAGCTTGTAGGAATAATTTTTTGTTCTTCCGAACAATGATCAATTTCATGCTTTTATAATTAGAAAATATTGACAAAATGTGAGGAAATAAAATCAAAAGGCGACTTGCAACCGTGTTGTGCTTTCTTGCAGTTGTCGGAGGCGTACACCGAGTTGGAAGAAAATGATGTCGAGATCCGCAGATTACAGCGGAAACGTAAGTATCTTAAATTATCCTTCCACATCATTCAAGTTAGTAAAAAGTAAATACGATACTAAGCTAAGAAGGATGGCTCATTGAATTCATGTTAACTAATCTTCTATTAAATAAGACGTGCATCTTAATGGTGAAATAATATCTCTGAAGGGCTCCCCGCCATATTATTGGAGTATTCATATAGCCGTAGCTCATTGCAAAGCGATATAAGGTTTATTAATAAGTTAAGCTAGTTAAATGTTCATGCTGGTTATACTTTTTTGTTCATTTTCGCTTTATTCTTAAATTATCGTATTATTATCTTAATTTGAATGGCGTTGTACAAATATATGACACACAATAGATCACCGAAAAGTATTTCCAGATCAGAGCGAGGAAGGAAAGGCTGGTGGGCAGACGAGCATCTTCCCTATCCCGCCGCCCCCCGAGGACAACCACCACAGCCTCCCCGACGACGTGCGTGAGGCGGTGTCTGAAGGCCAATACTCGCCTCCGCTCAGCGAGAGGATCTCGAAGCGGTGAGCCCGGCGTGCCTGTTTTGCCTGCGTCCCCGACTTGAATGCGTTTAGCGCAAAATGATTTTTAAAGAACGGGGTTTAGTTAACACGTTGACTACGATTGCTTCATCTTGTACTATTATTTCATTTTTGTACTTTTTTAAGCAGGGTTGCCAGACGGTAATTTTTTCCGGACAAATTCCGTGATTTAGTTTTTCTCAATTGCGTTGGCCGGCTAAAGTTTATGATAGGGGTACTTCCTAATTAAATTTTAAATTCTGCAAAAAGACAATAAATGTAATTTTTATAGCGGAACCTACAAACAAACTAGTATACATTGAATTATCGGCCTTTTTTGTTCTCGGATTTGGCCGATTTTAGGCAACCTGAATTATGTACCACTACCTCCTGGAGAAATACATTTCGTGGTACGCATATGTACCAATACGTAGTCAACGTGTTAAAAATGTATACTAAAAAAATCGTATTGTTCCCAACCAGTGCCTTGCTTAATAAAATTATTTTTTGACCTGTCACTCGTAATTTGTGAACATTCATCCTTATCGGGTCAGAGCGTCTGCACTAACAGTGCAATTGAGTGTAAAAATTAACATTTTAGGATTGATAATCAGACGTACTACATGTAGAGCACTAATCTTAATAATAACCGAAAAATTTTTATAATATAGAATTCTGATTCATCGATTACATACGCTATTATTTACATTCCATTTCGAGATTGTACATGGGTATATAAAGTTCGTATGTCACCACAGAGACCGAGCTGACGCAACCAAGCACAAGCACCCGCGGCGGCTCAGCAAAGCGACCAGCGAGGCAGACTGTCGGTGAGCTGATGGTCTTATGATGCCCTCACAGCTGTTGTTCTTTACAGTTTATTTAGAAATTTGTGAATGTATCTACCAGCCTATTTTTACTCTTATTATTTTCACTCCTATAATTATTTTCACTCCTACCCGCCTATTTTCACTCCACAGAATTTAAACTCTAACTAATTTGTATTTTTCAAACTAATTTTTATTTTCTACTAGTATGCCCTCGATAAATCAATGGCTCGACTTTTGAGATGCTTTCTCACCAGTCAGAAGTTTTTACACATAAAAATTGCTTTTAGTTTAAAATTTTTAGTAACTTTTATTGAAGGATATTTTTTTTCATTCGTGGTGATAGGTATATTGCATATTCTCAATATTTTTCTTACTAGTAAATCCGGAAATCTTTTGTTTCAAAATTTGTTAACCTAAAACTGTGATTCTGTATTTTTGTCCCGCGTGATTATTCTTATCCGTCTGCAGGCTCTCGTACTAAATTATTCAAATAGTTTCGAGACTGATGATCTTCGAAAATATATCATTTCAGAAAAGACGAAGGCGTCTCTGATGACATCAAGCAATACCAAGAAACCATCGCTGAATTAAAGGTGAGTTCCTTTATAAGCTGATTCGCTGTTCACCTACATTCACTAAATATCGTTAATTTTTACAAAAAAATACTTATTTTTTCAGATCAGTATTTCAATGCGGAATTCTACTGTCAGTAGTTTGCGAAGGATGGCCTCAGCATTCCGAACTCTTTGGTCTTTGCTATAAGAGGTGCTTAGAACGTCTTTCAATCAATAATTTCTAAGTCGTGCAAATAATGACTAATTCTCTTGACTGTTATACTAAATTAAATTGCATAATTACTTTCTCTTCTTCAGGTTATGGAATTTCACTTCAATGATATCTTTGCACCGTCCACTATAAGTTTGTTTGATTTTAGTTTCACAGTTAGGTGATGGTAAGCATTATCGTCTGTTTAACCTCGGTTTCCTTGCAAGAAGCTCTGGCTAACTCTGGTCGTATTTTTGTAACCCAAGAAAAATCTTGGAGGAGGCTTGTTTCCAACCACTGATAAAATTATATATTTGTGCGTGAAGCCCGTTAAAAGTTGCGCTCGCGGATCTCTGCAAGATTTACATTGCAGCAGAATAAATCAACATACATCGCAATGATGTGTATTTTTATCGCAGGCGGAGAGCTCGGCGCTGCGGTCGCGCCTCGTCACCGCCGAGGACAGACTTCTAGAGACTCTATGCGACCTCGAGAGGCTCAGGATCAGGAGTAGAGGCAGACTGCAGGCTGTCAGGTAAACGGGCTGAAGGCTGTTAGGTGGCCACAGATACCCCGCTTCAAGTAACTATCCTCAAACTATTATTTTATTATTATATGTGCTTATTATTATTTCGTATCTATGCCCAAAAAACTTTATATAAATTGAATGTGAGACGCTGATAACTATCAAATTTGTTCCTCAGGTTACGTCACAAGAACGAGTGTGTCAAGCTGGAGATCCGAGTCAAGGAACTGAGCAACAAACTAAAAGCTGGACAAGTGCACGCCGACGCTCAGGTGACTACTTTTCATACCTCCATTCTGTTAAAAGAAAAGTGTAAAAACTATCCCTTAGGAAATAATTACTTTAATGCATGAATTGATATCAATCACTCAAAAGTGCTGTAAGGAGTATCTTACAACTGTGAAAGGACACGGGCTCCAATGAATTAAAAATTTTGATCATAAAAATATTTACGTTAGCTTATACTTGCTGGTTTTCCAGGAGACCAGATGTGAGGCGCTCGAGAACGAATTGCGACGTGCAGCCAGTGAGAAGTACAGTCTGCAGCAAAGGTAGTGACGTGTAACGTTAGCACTGAGAAGTACAGTCTGCAGCAATGCTAGTGACGTGTATAGTTAGCAGTGAGAAGTACAGTCTGCAGCTATTGACGTGTAACGTTAGCACTGAGAAGTACAGTCTGCAGCAAAGGTACTGACGTGTAACGTTAGCACTGAGAAGTGCAGTCTGCAGCAAAGGTACTGACGTGTAACGTTAGCACTGAGAAGTACAGCCTGCAGCAAAGGTACTGACGTGTAACGTTAGCAGTGAGAAGTACAGTCTGCAGCAAAGGTACTGACGTGTAACGTTAGCAGTGAGAAGTACAGTCTGCAGCAAAGGTATTGCAAAAAATGTTTCTTGTTTACACCGTAGTTACTTATCGCTTGACGATAAGTTCGAACACGAGAAGTGACGTCAGTTCGAACACGAGAAGTACAATAACCAAACCACGAATAATCATTGTGACGCGATGTTTCATGTCACTCCAGGATCATCGAGGACGAGGAGATGATGGCGAACTCGCTAGTTCAGCAGGACCTGGCCGAAGAGAAGCTGCGCGGGCTCGTGCAGAGCAACGCGCGCCTCAACGAGCTCGTCAAGGACCTGCTAGTGAAGAAGACCATCCTGGGCATAGAGGCTCTCAAGAAAAGTTTCGTCGTCAACACCACAACTGGCGGTCGGGAGGTCAGACGCGCTTCCACAAGCTAGTTATTAACATAAATTATTCCACTTAACGATGTCAATGAATGGTGTTCTGTTCAAAATAAACAATTCGGATTTGGAGTTCATTTATCTGGACCTGAACTCAACGTCATGTTATTTCTTTCTTCGTCCCTATTCATTAACTTGGCTGTGAAGCATAATTTGTCTTTTAAAAGCGATTTTTGATTAGGAATAGATAGTTTTGGACCATCCATTTGTTGTAATCAAGTTTGCTAAACATAAATACACTTTATAAACAATTTGGAATTAATAATTTTCATTGGTTCGGAAGCTCTGTAGAGACAGCAGCGGAATTCTTGGACGTAACGCACGGCAGCCACTTCGCACAGAGCGCGACAATCACGGGCCTAAATGGCGATACGGCAAATATTTTCTCAAGTCATCAACCGCAGGACGGTGAAAGGCGATGCAGTAATTATTGCAAACAATTCGTTGATATCAAGTATTCTAGAAGGAAAGAGATCAGCCCGACGAGAATTTTGTTGAAAATTTTATTTGATAACGTAATTCTGATAATGTATAATCTACTACTGTATTCAGCCAGATTATCGCTAGGGAAATACATAATTTCATAGATAATTTCTTCATGGAATGGGTAGAATGCACGGCCTTATTGTCTATCGAATCAAGCCAACAATAATACCGGTTAGTGAACGAATTATACAGGCTCAATGGTTATATGGGAAAAAATAACGCCCATAAAGACGCGTTTCAGCTTCACGCTGAACATGGCTGAACTGTGTTAATGTAGAGAAGAGAATGCAAGTGATGTATTAATCAGCGTTATGCTATTACCTCTACGAACAATCTATATTAACACAGCATGAAAATATTATGTCAAATTTACCGCAGCAAATAGGTATATGGGTCACAAATAATATCTAGTTATTGTTTATATATCTTATATGTAATCGGGTAATGCTATTGACATGGACTAAACAACAGCATGGCACTTCAAGTGCATCGCCAACGCATCAGTTTTTTATTGATTGACAGCAGTCCGCTCCCTGGAGTCCTTGATTAGATTCCCGACACACAGAGGACGGTTTCCAAGCGACGTACCTGCGTGGCGGAGGGCGAAACCGTGCGAAATTCATTATTAGAATAACATGAAAGGCCTGGCCAAGTAGCAGTCAAACGTATCACCTGATATTTCTATTGTAAGGATCTCATTCTTGAATGAACGAGAGAGAATACGAGGATAAATTATCGAGTGGGCAGTTCGATTGACATTGCAATGCCTTAGTCAAAATGTACTTCGATTCATGTTTCTACCAGGTCCCGTTCCTGCGAAAGAAGCGTGCAAGTAGGCAATTAATTGCTGCTTACATTATCAGAAGCTAGCGCATACTTTATTGAAATCGTCCATACAAAATTGTTCTTAATACTTCAACAAGGTATGCAATTCGATTCCATTAACAATGCCGGACGCAGAGCGGGGCACTCCGCAACTGGGTAGGCATTGCTAGGCTCGATGTACAGAAGTGATGCCTGATATACACAAGAGTTAGCACTAATTACTATCAGGGAAGTGTTGTGCAACTTGGTCCAAGAAAACAGACCCCAAGTTAACGGGAACCAAACTGAGCCAATTTATCGTGATATCGTGAGCCATGAGTGTTGAGAAAAACTCAAACATAGCAACTTTCCTCTTCTGCGAAGGCAATACCAGTAAGCGACAATTCGTATTGGGCGAAACAACTGCTATAATTCATTCTTTTGATGAATGAATTTACTAGGTTAAAGTATTATAAACTACTTTGAGACATAAACCAGCCACACATATAATTCTGCGACAATATCATCCATTTGTTACGCTGGCGTGCGAGAATGAGGACTGCCCGATAACAACCCATGACGCGGTAGAGACGAGTTAGCAACTTGCATAATGAGACACACAGCAATACGCTACACCAAGGCCGGCCTATAGACTATTATAGTAGTAGGCGCAAATTCTCATAGTGTCTGACCTATGAACACCACACAGCACTAGTGGAAACCAAGGAGCAGCATCCGAACCAACCAACACGCAACAGACTGCCGGTAAAAAAAAAAATGTCAAATACTTATCGGCCAAGTCAAATAATCAAGGCTTTTATTTAAAAGGCTCAAGAAACTTCACAACGTTCATGGTTCTCTTCACTGCAGCAAAAGTAACCTACATTGAAGGCAGACATAAAATAGAAAACACCATTTCAGACAACTACAACAAGTCAAATCAACATTCTAGAAGTTATGAGAAGAGAAACAAAAAAAAAAAACTAAAAAAAATCGTAGTTGGAGTTTTGATAATACAAACAAGAAGTTTTAAAAAGCACTGTGGTGTTGCAATGAGTAAGAAAACAAACAAAAAGAAGAAACATAAAATCACACACGAATATTGCCTGGAATCACAAAATACACGAATTTCTAATATAAGAGAAGGCAGACTAGAAGAGACGAAGACGAGCGACAGGGACAGGCAGGGCGGAGCATCACTCAGGCGTGCAGTAGGGGCAGGCACGTCTGTAACACAAATACAAACTTCTCATGACCAGGTCAACAAAATCAAAACATGTCGTTCCTTATGAAATCTAGGAAATATCACGTTCTCACTTTTGACACGTAATGAAAGTTATCAATAGTCATGTCGTTATTCATTAGATATTATTATGTTGGATAGTAGATACGATCTGCGAGTTTATTGTAGCCAGGCAAGACACAGTCATAGAGCTAGAGCATTGGATGACAACCAGAAAAAAAAAACAGTTTCAAGTTTTGCAATGCAGCGAAGCTCCAAATAACTATCACAACAGCGAAAGGGTTTGAAATCGTGGTCAATCTACTGTAAATGTTTTCAACAAATTATTTACATAGTCAGTACATGCTATGTCTGTAGCATCTAATTGCTCCCGTTTTATTTATAGCCAATAGCAAGTAAACTCTACTATCGAACAAACACAAAGATTATTAGAAACATAATTTGAAATAAAATTTACACTTTCACCAAGTGGGGATATAACATTCAAGTTATACTCAGTGAAAATATTATGAGTAGAATGAAGAAGATTCTAAAACAACACAGGCAATGCACACGCCATATGATGCGAGGTTATGATATTCATGCAATTTAATAAGACAACTGAAAATATAAATATCAGGCACCACGGCTTATGAGAAAACTGCAGCCACTCACAGTAACATGGCTTAAGAGGCCCACGCAGCCACTCACAGTAACATGGCTTAAAGGCCCATGCAGCCACTCACAGTAACATGGCCTAAGAGGCCCATGCAGCCACTCACAGTAACATGGCTTAAGAGGCCCATGCAGCCACTCACAGTAACATGGCTTAAGAGGCCCATGCAGCCAGTTCAGCCATGTCATCCTCTTCTTGGACCTTCTTCTTGGCAGGCACAGCAGGCGTGGCGGTCGGCACATCAGGCAGCTCAGCGGCATCAGCAGAAGTGCCACCAGTTTCCAGGAGCCTTTCATCCAATGCTTCTTGTTCCAGCTCTTCAAGCTCTGCTAGCAGGTCGTCCTGGAACATATGTATGGCGTTATACACAACCATCATTCACAAAGACATCACAAAAAGTTATTTAAATAAAATAGACAAAATTCATGTCAGTCATGGATGATAAATAAATGATATAAAACAAAAAATAGAGTTGTTATAATCTAAAACTTGCATGGCAGATAATGACCTAAAAATTACCTACAGGCATTTATTTGTAACAAATTGTGAAGCCAAAAGTCAGAATTTTGAACTTATCTAAAATATTGAATAAAACTGATATTCACATGATATATGAAGGCTTATCTTTAATTCTTTAATTTGGATAACTTCCATGTTAATAATGACCAAACCCATCATTTACCTCATCAACATCTTGTCCAAAGGCAACAGGATTGGATATGGCTTCAGATATCTCTCTAGCAACATCCTGTTGGTCAGCAATATCATCCATCATGTCATGGACCTTGTCCACATCCATGTCCTGATGAGCACTCTTGAGTGCCTTGGCTGCTTCTCCCATGGTTTGCAGGACATTTGTGTTGGTGTTGGCTGACTCAAGAGCTTCTCTCTGCATCTCTATAGTGCTCAGTGTGCCATCTATCTGCTGCAGCTGCTTCTCATAGCGCTTCTTGCGTTTCAATGCTCCAATGGCAACTGTGATCCAAATTTATAAAGAGATCATAGAATCTAAATTAATAGGTTGGGATTTGATTTACAATTAATACATATACTGTGAAATTGATGCCAAAACTATAGCAACATTGACAATATACAAATGAATGTTTTTACCTAAACAATGAGCATATGTAAAGCTTAGGGAAACAATTTGAACAAATATTGTCAGAGCTCACCTCTTTTATTCTTGGTGCCATTCTGCTTGGCAATTTTAAGTTCATCCTGGATCTTCTTCTCCAAGAAGTCCTGTTTCTTGATGAGCATTTCTTCTGTTTCTCTTAGCTTCTGGATGGCTTCAGCTGCTGTGGGCGGCTTGGCTCCCTTGCCCCCACCAAACATTTTACTAAAAAGACTCATGATGCAGTTTTATTTTATGGCAAGCTAAATATCTAAGCAGAGACTTTATTTTATGATGGTAGGTACATATATCAAGTAATATCAAATTAAGTTGATTATATTGCAAAAAATTTCCTAGGTGATATATAATTGGGCTGCACAGATAGATCAAATAATGAAAAAGGACTACATACTGTATCTCTCAACTTATCAGTATCTTATTTGAAAAGGAAAATACAATAGTTAATCAAATTGAAGCAAGATATTAGTTTTCATGGTTGCCAAATAATAGAATCTTACCTCTTTGCATGAATTTGAATAAAGCCTTAATAAAACAATTTGGTGTATTTTAAAAGCTCAAGTGGTTTTTAATGTATGACAGTGTAGAAATTAAGAGGAGTACTAAATTAACCAGTACACATAGCATATTGGAAAGCAGGTCCCAATGTTTGGAAATGCCAGCAACTTTCCACTTTCAGTACGGTATATTATAATCACTGATGAGACTCAGCATGCTACAGCTGTTGCATTGTCATAGAAATGTAGTGTCACCAATCACAATCATGCGACCAATCACAGTGTGGAGATGGAAATGCATCCGGCCATAAATGAAAGCAACTTTACCCACTGACATTCATTTACTGGAAATGAAAACCATTACACTTATACACACTTTACAGACATGGCAAAAAAAATTAATGCAATGTCAATCATTGCAAACAATGGACCTGGAAAAGTTATGAAGAATCTGTCAATCATCAGAGAAATCACAATTATCATCAATGAAATGAGAGACAACTGCCAACTAAATAACTCTATAACAAATCTGAATTACTACATCATTGAAACAGTCTACTTCTTATCCTTCTTTATAGTCAGTTGCCTGCAGTGTGGAATTCTGGAAACATAGTGGATCAGAAGGCCTATCACATTACACCTCCCACAGCTATGCCAAGGCATACATTGAGCTCGCGAACGGCTGCTGCTACTCTGACAGCGTTTGACTTACCGACTGCATGTGGATCTCCGTGATGCCATTTTTGACACTCTTCACTAGTGGTTTATTTGTAAGTGAACAATTTTTGCAATTAATGAGTTATAAAATAAACAAAAATTATGTCCACTATTGCAGAAAAGTCTTAAAATTTCAATGATACCAACACAGTTTTTGGTACCACATAACATAGTGCAATTCTATAGGTCATATAAAAAAAAAACATAGTATTTTGAGATTTTGAACTGATCAATGCTGCATTACAGACCATCCACAGTACACTTGCACCACCTCTCACAAGAACAAACTGCATTCTAAATAAACAAAAGAGATAGCATTGGCAGGCAGCAGCTGCAGCACCTGCAGATCAGCTGCAGCAAATTTGAAATTTTTCAAAATATAAGTACCTACTTATCAAAGTCAGGTTTTAGGTCATTAAATGACTACAAATATAAAAAATGTATATTACCACATGAATTTAAATGTTGTTAAAATTGTAAAACTTCAAAGTATCTCTCTTATCATATATAATTGGGAAATAAATTATAATTTGGCTATATTTGTTGCTCAAAACCACTTGTAGAACCGATTGGTCTGATCAAAAGTCTACTGACATTGATTGATTTAATTCAAAGAACTAGACATGTGTTTATAGGGCTTGACTAATTTGTCATAAAAGTTGTATCTCCACATTTTCATGATTTTTTACAAGTTAAATTTATAATCTTAAATGAGATTTTCAAGTAAAATGTGAAACATACTTCACATGAATTCCCTCATTACAAGTACTTTGCCACAAGTTAATTCATTGATATTCAACAATAAAAAGCATTAATAGTACAATTTTATTTAATTTAAATAAAAAGAAAGCATATTCCAAGTTAGGAATGGCTCATAAAACATTTCTGAAAATAATTGCTTCATGACATATAGCATGTAACCTCACACGTGATTATATGTCACTGGTGACATTACCACCAGCTCCCCTGGTCCTGCCTACAACTCTATAGTTACATTCAGGCTTGAGTACGGTACTTGCCAGTGCATCCTACATTTCCCAGATATTGCAAATATTTTAGATTGTGATAATATTAATATTTTTTTTGTGATATTGTGAATATTAATACATTATACATTATAGTTCTAACATCCTGAGATACACAATTTTAATGTCTTTAGCACTGGTTGCATGAGCCAAGAAGCTTGAAATATGAACAAAGGAGTGAAGTGTCTTTCAGTTGAAGTCATAGTGGTAGCCGTGCAACCTACAAAAGTAGGTCTTTGTTATTTGGTCAGTCATTGTTGGCATTTTGCAACCCTGGAAGTGTGTAAGCTATTTTAATATAAAATTCTTCATTTTTGAAATTTAATTCCAAGATCACAATTTATCTATGTTGTATTGTATATGTGCATGTTGTAATGTATTGTATTGCTCCACCAACTCTGAGAAAATGGCAACTAGTTTTGACTTGCTACTTTGACAATCAACACTTGTGTGAAGTTATAATTCATCCTAAATATGAAATCTAAAAAAATTTGAATGTTAAATTATTTATTTAACATCTTAAGTGCAGCAACGACCCACAGCACTGGCAGCTGGCCTAAAAACGGCCAAGTCTGCTGCTAAAGAGGCCTATAATTCAAAATATAATAGTAAATTTGTAGGTTCAGGTGCAAAAATTAAATTTCCCTTTTTTGTAAATTTTTTTACATCATTTAAAATAAAAATATTTAAAATAAAATAATTATTTGAAATAAAAATAAAATGTAAATAAAATTTTCCTTTTTTTTATCCGGAAAAAAGACCCTGCCACCAACCCGTGGGCCGTCCCGCACTTAACATGTTATAGTTAACTTTACACTCAGTACAAGAATTTGTCTTTGATCAAAATAAAACTATTTAAATTCCTAACTGGTCGGTCAGATGTCGTGTCTCCCGTCACAACCCCCCCCCCCCCAAGCGTGGTGACCTAAACTGGGCATCTTTTGCCAAGACTGATAACGGCAATATATTAAGCCAATCCTAGAACTGCACTGTGCTAGACAAAATGATAAGATAATCTCCAGTTCTTCTCTGACATGTAGCACATTGTAACAGCCAGACTGCATTATAATGTGTTCAGTTACAAGTAAATTGAAGACAAATGTTAGTGTTGCTGTTTGATGACAGTTTTTAGGATAAAATTAGGGATTTGGGGTAACACATGCACGGGACTTTGAAAATAAATTTGCAGCTCATAAATGGCTTTTCATGGCTGATATATATATTATGGAATTCACAGCTCGAAGAAATTGAATCATGGCTAGCAAACCCATAGAAGCATGGCTCAAAAAATCCAGTCGCAGCTCAGTGAGCTCACCAAGTAGGTATATTCTATGCCTCAGTGCCTGGCCAGCACCCCAGCAGTACATTTTGAACTGGCACCACGCATGGTTGTTGATGCCTGCACTCGCACTGCCAGTCTCAAACTTGCATTGTCATCTTCACAGAGCAGAACCTACTAATGTTGGAGCCAGAGATATGTAAAAACTAATTATTTTTAAATGTAAATTTATTTGTAAAGTGAATTATATTTTATTGATTATTATTTGTATACTGAAATATATTTTATATATTATATCAGCATTCATAAAATTGTGAAGCAATGCATATGCTTAATTTGCCTCTCGAAATTGTATGCTGGCCCTAAAAAAACCTGTTTTCAATTGCTGCTATGGTAATATAAGTATTCAAGTGATGAAGTGAAGATGCCCCACTACCTGTATGGGTAATGTTAACTTCAATTTCACAATTATAATCAATAATAGAATTTATGTGCACTGAGGTTTAAATGCTGGAGAGTTTGTTAAAACTCAAACACCTCTCTATTAGCATCTAAATATGAATTTTTTCATGTGTTTACATGATTTTGTCAATATTGTCTTACTAAATTTACCTTACAAGTTACATCCTGAATGATTTTGTCTCTCATTGTGAGTTTTTGAATGTCTTGTGTCCTATAGAAAATGTTTGTAGTTCATAGGCAAGAATTGTAGCATTTTGAGAACTTGGGCATGTATGATGCAGGCATGGAATATACCTACTTGGCAAAGCAATGACTGAATTTTTTGAGCTGTGGTTTTAAGGTTTACCAGCCATTGAAGAGGAGCATATTGCTCCTCTTGCTTAATCTTAGAGTATTAGGTTCTTACTTTTCATTCCTGGCACATTACAGCAATCCCTTGATTAGCACGGTTTTGAATAGCGCGGTTTTGATTAACGCAGAAAAAAAAATTGTGACCTGCCCTTAATCTACGCGGTGCCAGTTTTGATTAGCGCGACTTTTTTTTCACAATGCATCATTTTCCCGCCTCTAGCCAGAGGTGTTACGTTCGTAACAAAAGTGTTACTTTTTGCTTATTAGATCCTATGTTGTTACTTTTGTTACGACTTTTGGAAAAGTTCGCCAAATATTGTTACTATATGAATTTCAGCCAATAATTCTTTAAATAAGGTCCCGTTCCGTAGGCACTCGTGCTGACTACAGAGTCGGTTTAACCACGCCTTGTCTCGTTCATAACTTGAATGATCGAGTTCGGCAACGTTCGCCAGTAAGTGCGCCATGCCGGTGCTCTAGCCCTTTAAGCCCTGGTGTGACGAATTCGTCACACAGAAAATAAAAGCTTCTACCGAGAGTAATTACACGTTTGGAGTCTAGCCGCAAGTGTGACAGTAGCGTCACATGTTGTGAACTCGTTCGAACAACGTTCGATGGAGTAGGTGCGCCGCTACTGCCAGTACAACACAAAGACTGCGCGTGATCTGAAATGTAATTCAGATTGTTTTTTCACTTTCGAAACATAATTCAGTGCGTAAAGGGCTAGTTACTCGTTAGCCTTCAACTGGTCAAGATCGCTGCCATATCTACTGTCCACTTTTATCAAGCTACATAATTTTCCTATCCTTTGCTATTTTTGAGGATTCATTATAATTATTCCCATATATTCTTAAGTTTGATTAGCGCGGTTTTGCTTAACACGGTAAAACTCGGGGATTTATTAACCGCGTTAATCAAGGGATTGCTGTAGTGTATTGCTTACTTTAGGTTATGCTTCCTAATATGGTTTGCACTTTCCATTTAATTTAGGGCTTTTGTGACTTATTATTAATGAATATTTTCTTCCCTTGTATTTGTTTCAGGTGTTGTTGTTCTCCATCAATAATTCACTAGTTGGAGCATGCAACTTTATGCAATGTCTGAAAAGTTCAATTGCTTCTGATCATCATGTTTGAAGTGTAGCATGCACTATTAAGAGTCTTGGTCAAGTTTAGTAAGCACACCACTTATCACGCTTAGTGATCCTTGTCTGCATCTAATTGCTTGCCTCACCCGCACCCATTGCCTGAAGATCATTTAACCCTGGAAATCATTGTCAACCCATTCCTGCTTGCTGAGCAACGTAGCTGCTCCCTAAGGGTGAGTTGCTAAGACTTGATCAACTCAAGAATAATAATATACCTTTCCTTTTCAAACTCATGCACTTAATTTACTGCAATAAAGCTTGCTTATTACTTTGTTACCTGTTTAATGTCACCTTGTTCCTGTTTTGAATTGCTTTATACACTTTCCTGATTGCTTTTACATAGAATTTGAATCATTACAACTATTAGATCTCAAATCAAGTGTTTGCCTTGCCATACTGTACTTTCTTTCTTTGTTTTGCTATGTTGCTTGGATATTTGTCCTGTGTTGTTGCTGACTTATGCATTATTGCTTGTTTTAATCCAAACCAAAGTACTCCTGATTTGAGGAATACATCCCCTTTAATTGCCCTTAAAGACCATAGACTCTAGTCCCATTATTTTGTTAACTTGATAGGAGCAGTCGGAGTGGGACCCAGCTGGCATGCTGCTGAGGAGACCTGGAACCCAGACTTGCCCAGTCCTGACCTTCCTGTCCTGAGTCTTCTCATCTTCCAAACTGCAGCTCCTTGAAGATCACTTTGCTGAAGCTCATTGTTTAAATGTCAACCTAGGCTTTGTTATCATTACTTAACTAACTGAGCTAGCTGAATATTAGTCCTGTTCATGAGCAAGTCTTTAGTCATTTCATTTGGATACACTGGTTTTGTTTTTTGGATACACTGGTTTTGATTCATACAAACCAATATTTGCAAGTTACTAGGAATATCTGCCCTGGTGTTGACTCTATTAAGTACAATGGGGCTTAGACTTTCAGACCACCAGTGATTTAGTTAACCAGTTGTGCAACCATCAAGTGATGTGATTGTAGTGATTTAATTATTGGTAGATAGTGTTAGTAGATGACTCATTCATATGTGTGCCCATTATTAGCACCCATCACCTTCAATTCCGGTCTAGGATTAGATATTGATATTGGTGCTTGTTTTCTGTATCTCACTAGTCAGTGATCATAGTTACCCAAGGCTCTGTTTTGATATGCTTGTTTAGCAAGAGACTTTCTTGCTGTTAGTTAACAAACCTTATTGATAGATTTGTCTTGTGATCAAGTTGAATAAGAGCCTTAATCATTATTATTATTTAGCCAATGTAACCCTTGTTTCTTGTGTTATTGCTAATGTCTAGGTTTCTTTAACTCACTTGGAGACATAGTGAGTGTCCTGACAGTCCTTGCCTCTCTTGAGGTTCATGGTTCCTGTTACCCAGTATGGTATCACCTGTGGTCAGTAACCTGTGGAACCTTTCTACCAGACCAGTGAGTACCTGGGGTGTTGTTGTGAGGGGGAGTGCTTCAGTGTGCCTGTGGTGTCTATGAGAGTGATGCAACTACACTGCCTTAGTGCCATACATCAGGGTGATCCATGGACCAGGTAAAGAGTGCTCTTACTGTGCTAGTCTACTGTTGAGGAATCACCACCATTTCTTATTGTGCTCTCCTTTCCAGGACCTTTATTTGTCTCCGTGCCAACCAAGACTTCTAGACGATTGCTTATCTTACTGTAATTTTGATTCCCTTATGTCACAGGTTAGGATGTTCTGTTTTAAAATTATTGTTTACCACAAAGTTGGACCATATTGTAAAATTTGGCTCTTGGATGGAATACTGCAGTCACCCCTGAGAGATTTTCCTCTGGAGGGTGGTTGCCTAGCTTATCCTGTGAATGATATTTGGTGCCCTAGGAACTATCCTGTAATAGTGGCTCTTGGTTTTGTTCTTAGCATAAGTATAGTGTTGTTTGGGAATGACCTGTTTCATTGCCCAAATTTGTTATCAGGGTTGGAGGATAGGCTTATCTGGGTATTACATCTTGGGGTGATTGAGCTAATCTTCACATAGCTTTTGTGAACCCCTGTTGACAGGACCACAACACCGTGATTCCATTTCATTGAGCTGTGGTTCCATTTTTCAAGCCGTGAATTCCATATCTTGGCAATAAAAAGCCATTTACAAAGGCACAAATTTATTTACAAGTGCACGTGCTACTCCAAATTCACACTCTGGATGATGTATGTTTTTGGGGAATTTTCCCGCCCATAATGAGTTTTTGGAAGTCATAGGTTTGTGCAGTTTGCACAAAATCATAAATATTTTCTCTTCGCGCAATCCTGGCCATCAATTCTATGCTGCGCAAGAGCAGTTTGTCGAGGAACAGACAAAATACTTGGTAAAGTATGCCTTTAATTATCCTTCAATAATATACAATTTTTCTTGACACAGAAATTTGGCAAATGAGAAATCTAGAACTTTATTTTAGAATAAATTTTCTCCAAGCATATGGCAACACTGTCTGTTAACATTCTGTGTCTTTAATAGCCAATAACACCGCCACTACTGATTAATAGTCATCAAATCAGGCAAATTCCAGACCCATCGACATTGAAGATATTCGCGAGTCACGACCCATCCCTGAATGAAAAGACCATCCTTCTCAAATGTTTAACTTGCAATCATTTGGACTATCTGACTTCACTTCGTGAAAGATTTCAGTCCAGCAATGTAATTTTTAGTAATACTGTTGAGATAGGAGATATTGTACAAATTCATAGCATACATCACCCTTGTGTACTTGGGAAATTAGGAAGAGTAATTCCTTTGATTGTTGGTAACAATAGCCAGGTTTATTCTGTAGAATTAGCTACAGACTCTGGAAGAGAATTTTGCAGAGATCAATTTCTTCTTGAGTATTTATATCACATAGTCTAACTACGCTCTGTAACTATGTTGTATTGACTTAATTTGTATAGTCCATTTATGCGCATTGTTAATAGGCATTGATCGTGTCTATTTCACCGGCCAGGATGATGTCGGGAAAGTAGCCTGATGTTGGCATACAGGTTTGTACTGTTGATGTACAGGCTCATACCCTAATTGCAGCAACCAGTCAATCACTAGAAGGCACCAATGGCCAGGGTTGGCAATGATTAAATCAAAATGATTAAATCATATGATTAAATCACTTGATTTTTTATAAAAAAATCATGATTTTTTTGATTTTTTCACATATTTAAAAATATTGAGTGGCAGTCTTTATTTTATATTAAGGTATTGTTATTCATGCTTTAGTATAAATGTACTATGAATGACAAATTGGTATACAAACTTGTTGCCTTCAGTGTGTATTAGGTTCCAGTAAATGGAATGTTTTTGGTACAGAGTCATCAAGAGTGCAATACAATGTACGTAGCTAGCAGCTTAGCTAATTCTTATAAGGCTATAAGTAGTCTAACTATTTGACTATTTGTTATATATTGATTACAATATACAATTTAAATATGTTAGTTAGCTTATACAGGGTGGGGCAGAACTGATTGAACAGTTTTGAGGTGAAATAAAAGAGTAATGGAGGCACATAAAGAAGAAAGTTTATATTCCTCATGATTAGCATAACATACCATTTAAAATACTTATGTTTTGAAAACAATATCAGGAAGATGGGGTTTGTTAGCTGCTTCACACTGTTGGAGTTGTTCTTGGAAGTTTCCTACAGCACGTTCACACATATGGCAAGGTATGGCCATAAGCTCTGCTGCAATAATCTGTTCCCTTAGCTGTGGTAGGGTGTGAGGGCGACTTCTGAACCCCTTTCTTTTAGATGTCCCCAAAGAAAGAAATCGCAAATGCTCAAATCAGGTGACCTCACAGGCCACTGTAAATCACCCCTCAGAGACACCAGACCTAAGGGAAACATGCGATTCAAAACATTGAGTAACATTCGAGCTGTAGCCCCATCCTGCTGGAACCACACGTCTCTCAATGCTTCATCTTCAACAATGTTTTCCATCATGGGCTGTAAAAAATTTTGCAGCATAGGTAGCGATTGGAATTCACCGTTATGGTTACTCCCTCCTGTGAGAACGACTCCAACAGTGTGTTGCAGCTAACGGCCCCCATCTTCCAGATATTGTTTTCAAAACAAAGTATTCTAAATGGTATGTTATGCTAACCTCTAGGAAAATAAACTTTCTTCTTTATGTACCTCCATAGGCTCCATTACTCTTTTATTTTACCTCAAAACTGTTCAATTGGTTCTGCTCCACCCTGTATATTGAGAGGTTGACATTGTATTGACCTTTTAGGCAATTAGAAAGATTTTCCAACCTAATAAGAGTATTCTAATTAAAATATTTAATTTCAATCTTTAAATATGTGAATTTGAAACTAGAAACAAAACAATTACAATTATAAGACTATATATAAAATAATTAAATGCAGTGAATGGATATAAAGTATTAGAATTATGCATATGTTTATTTCAAACAGTGTTAGCTTTTCTCATAACTTAAGTCTCGTTTCAAGTCGTATGAGGTTTGTTTGGTTATTGTTCAGTTTATGTTTAGTATTGGTTTATTGGTCTGAATTAAATGGGAACAGTGCAGTCAGTCACTCAGTCACTACTAGTTGGTGTGTATAGAGGGTAGAGTCTGGTAGATTTATAGGACATAAAACTAGTAGATCTATTGATAGTATTGTGCACTGTGCTATCAGCTACCTATCTGTTATGTGACTCTTCAATGTTTAGATCTGCATTCCTGAAGTGTTTTTGTATATTGAAGCCAGTTAAATGGTCAATATTTAGCTCATTACCTTGCTCCATACAAACTTTACAAAGCTAATGAATAGACTTATCAATAATTGTTCACCCAAAAATCCCAAAGTGGTGGACACCACCTTGGCCTGTTGGCCATTATTGAAGGCAATAAGTGCCCTTTTTAGGCATCCATTATGATCCATATACTGTTATTGTTAGTAGGCTAATTGCAACATGAAAAATAACACCTCAAAAATACAAAAAAGCTGAAAAAATCAAAAAAATAATGAAAAAATAAAAAAATCATTGATTTTTTATTTAAAAAAAAATCAAAAAAATTTCCAACCCTGCCAATGGCACATCTCATGCAATGTAGCCTTCTTTAGTTCTGTGATTCATGTCCAATTCAATTGTGATCTATGAAAGAATCTTCCTACCTGAGTTGATGTGTTAGCAATCTAGTCAATTCATATCCAACCGGAACAAAATGCAGATATTCATTTGTGTGTACGGTGTGTGATAGCATCATTGCGCGTCATTATTTAAACTATTTCAGCCTTTTAGGAGTGCCACATACAGCGCATTTTTTTACCAGCATTGTACGGCACACTGCGCCAGTTAGTTAAATGACAATATAAATTCCAGTGCACCTGGCACATCTTTCTGACCGTGGCCCCAAATCTTTAATTCTACCCTAAAACACTCAAATAGGCTAACAACAGTAACATTTGTCTTTACTGCAAGCTGAACACGTGTTAATGCAGTCTGACCTCTTTGACGTGACCGCAACTATGCGCGATCTCCATTCTCCAACAAAACATTTAGGTTGACTTGTTTAGCCTACAATATGATGATTACGTTCTGCAGGGTATTTGGGTAGAAATGATAAAGCAATGCGGATTGCGGAAGTTGAAAATTTTAAGAAATGACATGTTTGCAAACTCAATGCAAAGTGTGAACCGTGATTTTTCAATCAAACAAAAATGTATGACATTCAAGCCGCGAGATTTCATACCTACTGAAATTATATAATACAGCAATCCCTTGATTAGCACGGTTTTGAATACCGCGGTTTTGATTAACACGGAAAAAAATTTGCGACCTACCCTTAATTTACGCTGTGCCAGTTTTGATTAGCGCGCTTTCTTTTCACAACACATCATTTTCCCACCTCTAGCCAGAGGTGTTACGTTCGTAACAAAAGTGTTACTTTTTGCTTATTGGATCTTATGTTGTTACTTTTGTTACAACTTTTGGAAAAATTTGCCAAATGTTACTTTATGAATTTCAGCCAATAATTCTTTAAATAAAGTCCCATTTCGTAGGCACTCGTACTGACTACAGAGTCAGTCTAACCGCGTCTTGTCTCGTTCATAACTCGAATGATCAAGTTCAGCAACGTTCGCCGGTAAGTGCGCTAGACCGGTGCTCTAGTTACTTGTTAGCCTTCAACTGGTCAAGATCGCTGCCATATCTACTGCTCACTTTTATCAAACTACATAATTTTCCTTGATAAATTACCATCATATGTAATTATGGACAAAAAGGGAACGCTTAAACGTAAAAATATCACTTTGGCGACTAAGCTCGAAATAATTAAGCATTTTGATAATGGTGAAACGAAAACGAAGATTGGTGAAGACCTAGGGTTTCCTGAGTCAACAATACGCACAATTTTGAAAAAATCGTCCGAGTATCAAGAGAAAGGCAAAATTGCTTCTACGTTGTTGAGCGTGCAATGCACTAGAAATAGGACTCGTATAATGATCGAAATGGAGGATTTGCTTTTTATTTGGTTAGAAGACTGCAATCAAAAGCGCATACCTATAGATGGGAACAACATCAAGATTAAAGCTTTGAGCCTTTTCTCTTCACTGAAGAAAGAGAAATATCAAGAGGATTCTTCAATATTTCTTGCTAGGAAAGGCTGGCTTGAAAATTTTAAATCTCGATCAGGCGTAAAGAATATTAAATTAACAGGAGAAGCAGCCAGTGCAGATAAAGATGCAGCAGCGAAATATCCCAACGAGTTGAAGAAAATCATTGATGAAAATGGATATGACCTTCGCCAAATTTTCAATGTTGACGAAACTGGTCTCTACTGGAAGAAGATGCCATCACGAACTTTTTTAGCAAAGAAAGAAGCAGCTGCACCAGGACACAAGGCATCTAAAGATAGAATAATGATCCTGCTTGGCGGTAATGCAGAAGGAGACTGCAAATTAAAACCTTTGGTAGTTTATTGCACTATGAACCCTAGGGCATTCAAAGGGTTAAACAAGCAATCACTCCCAGTAATTTGGAAATCAAACAAAAAGGCTTGGATGACAAGGCAGTTGTTTGAAGAATGGTTCACTTCATATTTTTGTCCAACAGCTGAAAAATACTGCAAGGAAAATAACTTGGATTTTAAAGTCCTTTTGATTTTAGATAATGCGCCTGGACATCCCCCTTTATTAAATGAGCTCAATACCAATGTGAAAGTTATTCATCTACCAGCAAATACCACTTCGTTACTTCAACCGATGGACCAAGGAACAATTTCAACATTCAAAGCATATTATTTGATACAAACCTTTAAGAAAGCCATTGAAGATACAACTGGAGATAACCCAATTACTCTTGAAGAATTTTGGAAAAAATACAACATTAAACAAGCAGTTGAGAACATCCATAAATCATGGAACAAAGTTACAGAGAGCTGCATGAGGGCTGTCTGGCAGAATCTTTTGCCGGAGTGTGCAAACAATTTTCGGGGTTTTAACGATCGTGTCAACGAAGTCATCAAAGAAATTGCTACAGTTAGACAAGAACTTGGCCTTGAAGCAGATTTGGAAAACATTAGAGAATTGTTGGAATCTCACTCAGAATATTTGACTGATGACGATCTTCTTGCAATTGACCATGAACATGCTTACAAAGAAGATGAAAAGGAGACAGAAGAAAAAGAAACGGCTCCTAAAGAAATTTCTAGTAAAGAACTTGCAGAATTACTCACTGCAATTGAAAAACTAAAGAAATCATACGAGAAGTAGTCCCAAATGAAGAAAGAAGCATGAATGTTTGCCGTGGCCTGGATAGGCAAGTGAATTGCTATCGCACAATTATGCAGGAGAGAAAGAAATCTACTGTGCAGTTGAAATTGGATTTGTTTTTCAGTAAAAATAAATGTTAATTCATTCGCATTTATTTTATTTATTTCCCTTATTATTTAGAAAAAAAATATGATGAATTTTAGTGGAAAAAAAAATTATTATGTAACTTTGCTAATTTTGAGGATTCATTATAATTATTACCATATATTCTTAAATTTGATTAGCGCAGTTTTGCTTAACACAGTAAAACTCAGGGATTTATTAACCACGTCAATCAAGGGATTGCTGTATTAGAGCCGCGATATTTCAGAAAAAATAGGACTTTTCCAGCCCTGTACTATGAGGTACTTGGTTCAAATTAATAATAATTACAGCAATCCCTTGATTAGCACGGTTTTGAATACCGCGATTTTGATTAACGCGGAAAAAAAATTTGTGACTTACCCTTAATCTACGCGGTGCCAGTTTTGATTAGCGCGACTTTTTTTTCACAACGCATCATTTTCCTGCCTCTAGCCAGAGGTGTTACATTCATAACAAAAGTGTTACTTTTTGCTTATTAGATCTTATGTTGTTATTTTTGTAACGACTTTTGGAAAAATTTGCCAAATGTTGTTACTTCATGAATTTCAGCCAATAATTCTTTAAATAAGGTCCCGTTCCGTAGGCACTTGTGCTGACTACAGGGTCGGTTTAACCGCGCCTTGTCTCGTTCATAACTCGAATGGTCGAGTTCGGCAACGTTGGCCGGTAAGTGCGCCATGCCGGTGTTCTACTAGTTACTTGTTAGCCTTCAACTGGTCAAGATCGCTGCTATATCTACTGCTCACTTTTATCAAACTACAAAATTTTCCTTGATAAATTACCGTCATAATTATCGACAAAAAGGGAACGAAGAAATCTACTGTGCAATTGAAATTGAATTTGTTTTTCAGTAAAAATAAATGTTAATTCATTCGCATTTCTTTTATTTATTTCCCCTACTATTTAGAAAAAATATACGATGAATTTTAGTGGAAAAAAAATTATTATGTAACTTTGCTATTTTTGAGGATTCATTATAATTATTCCCATATGTTCTTGATTAGTGCAGTTTTGCTTAACACTGTAAAACTTGGGGATTTATTAACCGTGTTAATCAAGGGATTGCTGCCACACTCAGGATGATGTATGTTTTCAGTGAATTTTCCCCGCGCATTTTCACTTTTTTTAAGCTATTGCTGTGCACAGTTGGCGCAATGTAATGAAAAGTGATTATCTTTGCGCACGTGTTCGCGCAATCCCGGCCATCTTTATTTTAGAAGAAATTTTCTCCAAAGTCATATGGCAACACTGAACACCATCTGTTTACATTTCGTATATATAACAGCCGCAGTTTACGATTACCGTACGTTACGTACCCGACAAGGCAGACAACCGGAAGAGTCAGAAGTAACCCGGACATGTCTTACATTTTATTATTGTCAGTTCGACTCGCGTAGTCAATATACTCGCGTATATTGTCAACTAAAATAGTAGAACTATTTTAGCTTTCTAAAGTACGGCACACGGCGCATTTTTTTACCAACGTAGTACGGCGCACCGCGCAGGTTGTTAAAATGACAAAACAAATTCCTGCACACCTGGCACATCTTACTGACCATGGGAATTGGGATTGCTGTAGATGTTAGCAGGCCGTTAGCCTATTTGAATTTAGGTGTTAATAAAATTTACTAGGATACTAGCTGCCAAATTATCAATTTTCTTAATAGCACTGCAAAGCAAATTCCAACATTCAGGTAGGCTACTGCATAGTGGCAAACCAGAGCTTTTTTAGAATCAGTTCATTTTTAATTTCCTCATTTACTCAAGATTTAAACCAATTTCTTATGCATGATAAAGCTGGTATCCAGGATACTTTATTGGTCTACTTATAAGACTCAAAAATGAACTTGAGGGAGAGTCTAAAAAACTCTCTGCTTTGCCACTATGGGCTACTGAGCCTTTGAATCTCATTCTCAGGTGTCGTGTCGTGTTGGCATAGTGACAAACCAGAGATTTTTTGGAATTGGTTCATTTTTAATTCATCATTTACCCAAGATTTAAACCAATTTCTTATGTATGATGATGCTGGTATATAGGATACTTTACTGGTCTACTTATAGGACTCAAAACTGAACTTGAGGGAGAGTCTAAAAAACTCTCTGCTTTGCCACTATGCGTGTCGGCGGTGTCGGCAGAACTACCAATTCAATGTATTCACTAATCACTTGAATGATGAATCACTCCACAATTTCACATGCATCATGCTCAAGCTGATTCATGCATTCATCATTTCATGGTGTCTCATTTGATCGATATTGAGCAGAGTGATCAGTCCTCAATCCTCATCAAGAACTACTGCTCTCAGTGCTCTGCAAGGACTAGGCCAGGTAGGCCTACAACTACAAGGACTAGCCTACTCAATACTCATCAAGCATATATAGGCACGTGCAGAAATTTTTAATTTCTCGTAATTTTGTTAAAAATATGTGTATACCACAACACAAGCTGACAAGCACAATGGAAATGATAAGGTTAAGTGCCTAAGTGGATTAATATAAAAGGCCCTCTTTACACTTGGTTTATACTTAAAAGTATTGTTGATAAAGAAAATATTATCTAAAATTATATTATTGACAATTGTATGATCCTTTGAGAAGTTACCTATAGCATGTTCATGTCCAGCTAAGTGAGCTAACTAACGGTACCTCGTAGATAAAGACAGAAAACGAACATTAGTCACATTCCTCCGCGTAATTTCTCTTCACTGACGTCATCTTCCGGTACCGTTGCTTTCCGAAAAATACTGAAAACTGCGGACAATATTAGCCTCCTTGCCGTAACTGAATCAACCATTACATTAAGCGATGGAATAGAATAGAAATGTCGGCACTGAAGAAATAGGCCCATGGCTTGTTGCCGATTCTTGAATTTTTCGTGACTTGATCCACAAGGGATCCGGCCTTTGGATCCCGATCTTTCCACAACAGACGATTGATTGAGATAGCTGCTGGACTTATTGCCTGGTTCGTAACTTCGTAATTTGCTAGTAGAAATATAGTAACATGGGTGCAAAGCTGCCCAGTCACGTATAAGATACGAAAAGTTCCGTGAAGTAAAGTCAGCTCAACATCATTCTGGATCCCAAAACTCGGGTTCAATTCAAACAAAATCTTGAAATGGGTTCATTACAGAGACCTTGATATTTGTCGCATATTTTAATATAACCAAGACCAAAACGCAATCGGGTCAAAATTATATTAATAGTGAAACATCGTTAACCCAAGATTAAATGAATATTATAATGTAAACGACTGAATGGTGTATGGGGAACGGCGACGGTAGATCGCGGAGTATTGAAGGGTATAATAATAATAATTCCACATCCAATCATTTTCTCAAAAACTTTTTCTACAGCTTCAATCGTAGAGTTATAGCCAAGTCAAACGATTCCCCTTCCAACTCTCGCTCTCTGCTTCCCGAACTTTGCAACAATCAAGTGTCGAATGGCAGCTGGCAGATTCGAAGGCCTAACGCTGGAAACGGTTTGGGTCATTACGCCCTAATCCCATCGTGGGATATCTTAATGCAACTTCCAACTAAATAATTTATTCATGTCCAAGACCAGACGGCTTAGTCGACCTGATCCGCTGAAATAGACTTCAATGAATTGCGCGTGTAGTTTGTCATTGATCTGCAATATTCCTCGATTCACGTCAGTCTTTAGGTTTCAGATAGATGTCAATCAAAACTAATCAAAGTTGCAATGATGGCTAATAACTACAAAATGATGGTGAAATTCATTTCTAACATTTTATGAACAAAGCTTCCATGATCGAGTAAAAAATCTTGAACGAGTGCCCATGATTTTAATATTGTAAATTCAAGTGCGATCTGAAGACAAAATGAACCTAGATTAGAAGAACCTTTCTTGCCTCTCGAGTTTTTAATAGAACGCAGTTCGAGGTAATGAAAGAATATTTTATCCATAAGCTTTATTGGCTTAGATCTTGGAAGGATACAACATCTGAAAAGAAAAAAATAAAAGTCAGTGGTTTTAATGAACGTGAACTTTTAGCAATTATTTAATAACGTAGGGAAAATATTGGCAGAAATTTTTATCACAGATTTTTCCAAATTTGTCATTTCAAGGAATTTAACTCATTACAGCAATTGCAGGCAACCAATCAACGGTTCGCCATAATTAAAAGCTTCATTTATGAAGTAAGAACGAGAATTACCATAACATTCAAGACATTTCCTTCTAAAATTTCTTGCTTTATTGGAAATAAATGTCATATAAAGAAAAAAAGTTACTGCTGCAGCTGGAAGCCCATAAAGTTTTTAATACAATTTTTTCGGTAGTCTATGATTGACAATAATTGCAGGGCATTACAGTAAGTTGTATATTTTACGAAGCGCAAGTTAATGATAATTTAGGTTTCTATTCTAACAAGGTTACTAAAAAATTCACAAGATAATTTACCAAAGATTTGTGTTGTTAAAAACATTTGTGGTAAATTGTCGTAAGAAAATTTTAAGGACAGGACAGCTTTAACTCCGTGATTGAGATATTTGAGTAATACTCACAATCCTGACGCGTTTGCCAATAGCCGCGGGGGGAAGGTTTGTGGAGAACTTGGCACGGACGGACCCAGCATTGCCGTGCAAGCGAGTCACTTTGCCCCAGATGGCGCGGAAAGGACGGGTCTTCTTGGCATCCTTGCCGGTCTTGCGCTGGCCCTGCACAACAGTCAACGTCAGATCCGCAGTAAAAATTAACCTCTAAACTACATAATTTTCATGTAACTCCGTTGCCGTTACTTGAAATGAATTGATACGGAGCCAAAAGAAATGGGGAAATCAATTACATATCTTGTGTAGAAATATTGAGGATGATAAGGAATGAGCATAACATTACAAAGAAAGTTGAATGGGAAAATAAAAAATGTGTATAACTAACTGCTGAATGCTATGTCATGTATTATAGTTTCACATCAGTAAGAGTTTCCAAACATCGAAATATTTTCCGAGGCTGCGAGGATAAGTTTGAAATTCTGATTACAGCTTACCACAGGTAGAAATACACTATAGATCCAATTCAAGTCATTCATGCAGCTCTCAAGCAATCAACCAAGAAACTTAATAGTGATGATCGTGGCAAACCTTGTAAACAAAAGCACACTTCTTGCCGACGTAGAATGCGGCGTCGTTCTTGGTGCGGGAGCCCTCGACGTGCAAGATGGCGGTCTGTTCGTGCTGCCTACGCTGGCCGCGTCTGTAGCCTGACATCACAGCCAGGGCATGAAGCCTGCAAACAACGTAGACGCATGAACAGTTGAAATTTACAAATATTATTGATATCAAGAGACATAATGCATCAATGAGATGCAAGATAGTTGTTCATTAGTGAAACACAAACATAATGCTGGCTTGATAATTGAAATATTTAAATATATGAACGCTATAACAATAAAATAACAAGCAAATATGGAAAATAACACAAATCTTTGAAGAAAAATTGCACAATTTTCATTGGTTGGAGACAAGAATAAGAAGAAGGACACAAAGTTCACAAATGCCAAAAATTTTAGACAGTGTTTGCATTAAATATATATTTGCATGAAAATGCATTAGTTAAATTGGGATTCTTAAGATTCTTGTCATCCAAGAAATAATCAAAATAAGGAAAAGATGAGACAATACAACTATAACACCATAACTATAAGGAACAAGATAATAAATTGATTTGAACATTACTCTCTAGGAGAGATTTATATGCTTGCTTGAACTTGAACTATGATCCACAGTGACGAAAACTGCTTCTACAGAATCAAATGAATAATTGAGACCTTACAAAACCCAAACAAATTTTGAAGTCATAACTGTTCCAGAACTGTATAGCTGAGGCTGGCTGAAGGAGATTATCAACAATAATAAATTACATCAAGAACAAACAATTCAGTTAATTTCCACATATGGCCTGCACCGGTCAACTGGTGGGCAGAAACTTGGTTCTATAAATGGAAATTTCTTCTACTTTGTGTTGCATCTAAGAAAAAATTAGGCTTGTAAGTGAAAAATCCAAGCTTTGATAGAAATTAAGTACATATTTCATTTTCAAGACCAACTCATTAGCCAGGCTTGTGGAAGTAACATTAAAATGTTCCACATTACCATTTACCTGTACCTTTCCTATGGAGGTAGGAGCATTTGTAGCCATTTCAGTATCATGTTTCAAGCCTATTAATTTTTTTAAATTCTCATACCATGTTATTTATAATGGCATTGGAGGTACTTTTCTGGTGCATAAAATAATGAATCCATTAAAATTGATTCATCATTTACAGCACAAAGTTAGTAAGGTTATAGTCAACTCAACATCCAAGATTAAGCCTCACTCAACAAGAACAGAAAATTTGTACTTTCCTATCTACAACCCAGGCTTTCTTGCCATTAGCCTGAGCACAAAATTTCTGCTACACAAATTATGTCCTACATATCAATAATTATCATGGATGTTGAGATTAGTTTCATGTCACTAACCCTAACAAAATTTTGAGTCACCCCAGCTTCTGGTAATCCAAATCAGAAGCTGCCACGACAGTAAATTTTTGCTGGGAAGTCACCTTTAGACTAAAAATCATCAAGACCCAATAGCCAATAATTAGTGAATGAGATTAAGCACAAAAAATGTACAACATAGACACAAGTAAAGGTTTGAGTGCAAGGGGTTTTATTGGAATCAAGTCTGAAATTTGGATATAATTTTTGGTCACTACTTCTTGGATAACAGGTTTCAATGTCTAATGATCTGCCATGTAACTTGAGAATGCAGTGGTAATTGGAAAAATGTTATGATCTAAGCATGTGCATAAGGTTTTAGTGAGTTCTTGTTTGTGATTTCCATCAAGATATGTTAGGTAGTTAGAAAGAATTTGTTGGCCACAGCTAATTCTAGCATGTACAGCATTGTGACATGTGTTTGGGGCTGAAATGATAAATTTTCTACAATCTAAACACACCAGAACATTGATTCAAGTTCATGTACAAAGTTTCATATAAATATGTTCAGTAGTTTGGGATATTGATATATCTGGTCACTACAACCATGCCACAAGACCAGCTGCAGATATGTTTGATGGGTCATTGCACTTGATGGAGCTGCATGAAATAAGCGATTGTAGTTGAAAGAATACGCATCTACACACTTTGAGAAGAACCTTATTGTGGAATTAAGTACCCTAAATAAATAGACCTATTCCAGTTTTTAGCTTCAGCATCTGAATCTTGATACTCTTTTAACACAACTGAATAAACCTAGCAACTGACCAAAGACTGGCATGTGGATGCTCAATGACCAGATCACCCCTGAGATAATATTTCAACAACTCTTGTGCCACACAATGAAACCTGGTACACCACCACAGCCCCTTCTTAACAAGTTGGGAAAAGTCCCACTTTTTTCCCAAAATGAATGGGATATAATTATAATTTCATAAAATTTCAGAAGGCATGATATCTCGTGGCTCTAATGTCATGCATTTCTGTTTGATAGAAAAAATCATGGTTTGTACTTTGCAAAATGTCATTTCATAAAATTTTCAATTTCCACAATCTGCAGTATTGCAATGCTCCCACCAAAACATCCTGCAGAATGTAACCATAGCGAGTCAACCAAGAACATTTTGTTGATTGCAAAGTAGCAGTCACATCAGAGCAGTCAGACTGCATTATCACGTGTTCAGTTGCCACTAAAGTAAAGACAAATGTTATTGTTGCTGTTTGACTGTTTTTAGGGTAAAATTAGAGATTTGGGGTAACACTTGCACAACACTTGGTAACAACAAGTTTGCAGCTCATAAATGGCTCTTCATGGCCAAGATATGGAATTCATGGCTCAAAGAAATGGAATCATGGCTGGCAAATCCATAAAACCACGGCTAAAAAAATTCAGTCACAGCTCACCAAGTAGACATATTCCATGCCTGCTTCTCAATAAATGAGATGATGTTCTTATAATTTGAGATTCCTCTGTTCATGTCCAGATAAGAACTGACCAAATAATGCTATCAGTTAAGCATGGAGATCATCACAAAATGCCTATCATGCATCAAACACATCATCAGCCAGTATGCCATTTCCATGTTTTGATGCACTCCAGTCCACACAAGGTTTTGGCATACATTCTTCTTGGCCATTACAGTGTTAACATCAGGGAAACATTGTTACTCAAGAGATACTGCAGTTGAGTTACCTACTGCTTATCACTGAAAAAGATTAATACTAGGCAAAACTATAATTTTAAGCATTCAATCACCACTAACAATGACAATCTGTTAAGATTTAGATGCAAACTTTTGCTTGAATTAATTTCATACAACTGATTTTTTTAGGAATGCGACAACATAATTGATAATTTGAGTGGTGAACATCTTTCTTATTTCTAGGGATAATATTACTAGGCTTACCTTCTGCTTTTGCCCTTTTTGCATCTGTTGACATAGGTTGTTCTCCTGGAAGAGAAAAATCAAATTATTATATATATTATTAATATTAGATGAATGTAGAACTTAAATATTTATTTACTATGATCGTCAATAATATCAATTCAATGCTAGAAGGAATTTATGAAGGCTATGATTCTTCAACTTACAATAGCTCAACAAAATGCTAGTGTTTTATAATTATATGAATAAGAACAATGAATGAACATCATTCTTCTGCATGCATGCAAGTCAGAATGAATGATGGCTAATGCAATTTGCCATCTGACTTGCATGCATTCAAGTCAGAATTTAAGGCAAACAATCTTAAAATTGATTATTATAAAATGCGAAAATTATTTTAAGAAATATTATACCTAATGTACGAATTGCTTGGAAAATTATAACCCATTTGGCTGCAGGGAGAAATTCTAGGAATAGCACAGTTGGTACTTAGGCCTATTCATATTTTCAAGCTCAATACAGCTAGGGTAAACGCGGTATATTCCGACATCATGGGTACCGTAAAATGGGGTAACTTAGACCACTTTTCATTTTTTTTACAAAAACCCCCAGAACTCAAAAACTATTTGACATAGAAAAATTTTGTCAATGGGCATTAAAGGCCTAATACTGAGGCTACATAATGCAATAGAAAGATTTAAAAAGTTTGCATATCTAATAGGTTAAAAAATTAAAAATGTGACCCACGAAAAAAAAGCTATTATTCAAAGCCTGTCAGAGTACCCCCTCTGAGTATAGACCTGTATTTTGCACGTTTCAATTCAAGTTTAATTTAGCTAGTAAGAAAATGGCATCATTTATAAGAAAAAAAGTGGTCTAAGTTACCCCATTTTACGGTAATTCTGACATATCTCTATAAATTCCTTTATATTAAGCTTCGACTTAGTTTCATGCATTCGTTGATGGCTGAAATAGTGACGTCATACCTTTGCGCGCCAAACTATTGCCAAAACACTAGGTTTGGGCTGTCTGGCAGGAAAATGTTGAGACCCAAAGAGAGACAGTGCATGCCACCCAATGAGAACTGTGAGATCATCAAAAAATGTGTCAAAGTTGATAGTTGACCTTGCTCTACCAAATAGTGATAAACTGTTTGTGTAGAAACTAGAAAGAATGTTATGGTTTGAGACTTTTAAATATGTCTGTGAATATATTAGGAATCCTTCAAGCATACTTGTATTTGCTGATTTCAAGTGGTAAATAAATTAATAGATGATTAAGTTAAGAAACGGATTTAGACACAAAAACTAATTCCGACACAAATTGCATTGGACACACGCAGCTCGTTCCAAGCTGTGTGCAAAAATTGAAATTTCTTAATTAAAAGCTTAATAGCTGTTAATTAAAGGCCTAATTAAGTAGTGTTCAATATTCAATAGTGTTCTAATTCAAAGCCACGTTGTATTCCAATACAGCTTACACAGCAATCAGAATTTGAACACAAGGATGTCGGAATTACGTATTACCTAGTAGAGTTTGAAGCGCGGCCGGAATTTGTCTCACAACGTGCCAAATTTAGTCACACACAGCTTCGAAATATAGGGATTTGGTAGATTTGCATTCTAAAGGCTTTTAAATAAAAATGGCAACAGCCCGCTACATTTTACTGTAGCAGTAGGCTAGCGGTAGCGCCCGCTACAATCTAGTGGGTGTAGCGGTAGCGCCCGCTACATTGAAAAGTTCGAACTTTTGTGATAATTGAAACATTTGAACTTCTGTGATAATCTGACGCAACACTTTGTGACGTTTCATCATTGCTGGCGCCTAGTGCAGTGTTTTGAAAGTCGCGTAAAGCAAACGGAACGACTAGGGTAAACGCGGTATATTCCGACACATTAAGGATATATCGAGAAATGAAAAACTATAAGAAAAACCGTATGTGTTACGTAAGTTCTGTTGCCTTCACATGACTCTCAAAACACTTCACTACGCGTCAGCAACGATGGAACGTCACAAAATGTTGCCATATTTATTAAAAAGCCTTTAGAATGGAAACCTACCAAATCCCTATATTCCGTCACTTTGTGTGGCAACATCCGATACCTAGTGTTTTTGCAGTATTTCGACACGCAAATGTATGACGTCACCATTTCAACCATCAATGAACGCATGGAACTAAAACAAAGCTTAATATAAAGGAAAAGCTGGAGAGGTGACGGAATTACCTACGATGTCGGAATATACCGCGTTTACCCTAACAAGTAACACATAGGTACAGTTATATTTTTACCTAGTTTTTCATTTCTCAATGCGTCTTTAATGTGTTGGAATATACCACATTTACCCTAGGCACCAACTACCAGGTATTAAGCTATTATATTAAACTTTCAATCTAAAAAACCTAGGTATTGGTGGTAACAAAATGAAAATTTAGAACTAGTAGAAGCAATAAATTCCCTTCATTTTTTTGTTACAATCTAACAATTCATACATAACCAGTCCTGCATTCAATAGCTACAGTGATTTTTGATAGTACCTAAGTTAACTAGTTTTATAGATAAAAAAAAATTTGGAGCTCAACATAGGTACCTACTCAGTCAAAGTGCACTTCACATAATTTAGATGACTTGACTACTGGTGAGTAAGGACTTGTTCTGTCAGAGATTACCAAATTTTCAACTTGTAGGTACCTTATTATACAAATATCTGCTTAGCTACAAGGCTTCCTGGCTAACTCTCAAAATACCTAGTTTCTAGCTAGCCTACCACCCACGGCCACTGTGACTGGCATCACCAAGCTTCGTTATCGTTATTAACAAATAAACACCTTAAAATACATCTCATTCATTCACCTGGCCTCACGAACTTTGAGAGCAACTTTTTTCTGGAAACGATTAAGTTTCCCAACGTGCAAATCAATCAGGGTCATTTTTACAGAATTTGGAACTCAGTCCAGCCTATTAACAAGTAAACAAGAACTCTGCGCCGATGTTAAGGCAGTGTTGCCACTAAAGAGCCATAACATGTTTGATAATATTTTAGACTAAACTTTGCTTACATAGGGTATATTCTTCAATGAATTGTACGTAACAAATGAAGCTACGCTACTTTTAATATAATTGCTTTGCTTTCATTTTGAATCATTTTCAAACGATATACTCCATATATACATACTTATTGCTGTATTCATCACTATATATCTTTTTATACCAAGAAATGGAATCAACGAATTGTTCCATCGAGAACACTGTATATCAAACAATTTTATAATAATTTGAATTACAACCAAACGATTCCTTTCTTCTTTCTTGGCATAGTTTCTCGATGTACAGCTGGCAGTTTCCAGATTTTAACTATATATTTATATATATCAACGAGCACGACAATAATTGTGACCGAATTCGCAACAAAATAATCAACAAACTCACATAAAATATATAAAAAACACTGCAGACCAAGTATAAATTAAAATAATTGCTTATCGGTCTAATATTTGAGGATGAAAACTACAAATTCATGGTCAAAACGTGAAGACGTCAGAGGACGACCTAAATGATTAGGTATAATAACCCCTTTTTCATCTCGTCGAAACGACACGCCCGTGCACAATTGTGAAGTTATTCATGTTTCTAGGTACTCAATGATGAATAGAAGTAAATTACCAGCATCCAAATGTTCAAAAAATTCCTCGTGCAACGTATGTAACATTAATTTAATTTCTTTTTTGCTCATCCATACTAGATTTCCGGATCCCATGTTCTTAAATTCAATTACATTAAGTTTAATTGCAAACTTGAATCAGCCTTTTTTAAACTAAGGATAACATAACCTCATGTTTGAGTGAATAATGAAATCAGCAGTTGAAGCTGATCGAATTTATTGCTTACCGGGATCAATCTTTCCAAAAATCTATCTTCTCAACATCTCAGATGGCGATTTTTGTTTAGGGAAAGGGCAATTGGTTAGATTACGACAGTGAAGTAATTATATATGCGAACTGTTCTGCAAGCAAGTAAAAGGCATCATATTCGATCGAGATAAAATGTAGCTATCATATTACAGGTCAGCTTACATAAATACAAGGTAGCGTCTAAAAGAAGGAAGGAAAAACGCAGATGTTTGCTAAAAATGATCTATCACAGGGTGAGGTTTTCTCATTACTGTTTTCAGCCCTAACTGGGTGATCGCTGCTGGATGAGCAAAAAATTTACTTGCTACTTAGAGAGCGGGATTCCTCAATCCCGATGATTTCTCGTTCGTATTATGTTCATTGTAGACTGTACTTTTCCCGCCTGTTGTGTTTTGATTGTCGCTTTGTTGTCGAAAATGAACAATTATTGTTCAATATTATTGATGAGATATTAATTAGAATTCATCCCTCCTTCTCTGTCATTTCAACTCATTCAACACATTTGATTACTGGCTGATTGCATAGGCCTACTGGGGTTGGGTCAAGTCAGGAACAGGTTCGGTTAGTGTGATTCCCCCCCACTGGGTTTGGGTCAAGTCAGGAACAGGTTCGGTTAGTGTGATTCCCCCCCACTGGGTTTGGGCTGTCTCTTATACACATCTAGATGTGTATAAGAGACAGGGTTAATGNGGAGTTTATCAAAGTCGCCTTTCGCAAAGTTCAAACGTTCACGCTTCCGAAGCGTCTTTTCTGCACAACACTTAATGTTGAAAAACAATGATTGCTGGTGGCTTTTGCCCAACGAAGCCTCGTGGCGAAGCTCATCTATCATTGATTCTTCACAAGTAAACACAAGATCTAGAATATTTGGGGTCTGTTTACCCCTAAAATGGGTTGGCTTGGTGATGTTCTGGATTAAAAATGAGTCTCGCACAGACTCCAAGAACAAGGATGCTGGTTGATTCCCATCTCTTGGAGAAGATTCATCTGCCCAGTCTATTTCTGGATGGTTAAAGTCACCAACGATCAACGTATGCGACCTGCTGAATGAAATGCTCGGCAAAAGGCTGTTTAGTACTTTATTGTTATCAGAGGAGCTGTTAGGTGATCTGTAAATTACCCCTATGAGGAGGCTATCTTTGCCTTTTAGAGTAAGTTCGCACCACACTGATTCTCTAGCTGATTGATGCTCTGCAGATAACTTAACTTGCTGGGCCCCATAAGAGGTTCTAACCCACAAAGCTAGGCCTCTACTGCACTGCTCTTCATTTAAGTTATGAAAACAATCAAAACCTGGCAGCTGAAATTCAACAGGTACAATTTTCCCCCCGTGATTATGTGAAATGCCGATGGCATGCAGTTCTCATCGAATCATAATTCTTACAGGAATCATACTGTTTATTTCCAGTCAACATTTCTGATGAAGTAAATGTGCTAAAGAGGATTTACTAATTGTTCAAGAATTTGAAGTCCCCTGTTGAATGATACTTCTATTTTCATCACACTTCCCGAGTTATCTGTCTGGGTCGTTTTACTAAACCACGAATCACTAGTAGACTCCTGCGTTTGGTATTAATCCGAGACGAGACGAGACGAGACAACAGGCTCTGTCCCGGTTCGCAATAAAAACCGGGACAATTTTCAGCCCTCCGTTGGAATTCCGGGACGATACCGAGACGAGACGAGACGTCCCGATTAAAATAGGTACCTTAAAATTTCCCGGAATTTATAGCCATTTTAACGAGACATAACGAGACTAATCAATTATTGATGTGGTGTAAACTTTGGCTTACCATCATACATTTATACAGAGCTGGGCAGCGCTACTTTGAAATGTAGCGGCCGCTACCGCTACATGCCCTAAATGTAGCGGGCGCTACCGCTACCGCTACAATGGCTTTACATGTGGCGCCGCTACCGCTACCGAAAATGTAGCGGCCGCTACATGTAGCGCGCTACTGCCCACCTCTGCATATATATAATAACTTGAGACGTATCGTTTTACTATTCTGATTGGAGCTCGGCAATTGAAATTATTTTTGCGACGAATACATGTTGTGGTTTAATATGGTAGTTAATCTAGACAGGCAAATAAAAATGGAAAAACACGTTTTTTTCAAAAATTGTGTTCTATGATGGTTTGGAGGAGGCCATACTAGCTGTAGCGGGTGACATCGGCTGATCGACTGGATAGACTTTAATTTGCCTCCAGCTCAATCACAGAATCAGATTCATTGATCTTGCCTTAAGCAATCTCCTTCAACAAAAAAGTTTGGAAAGAAAAATCAACATCATTTTAAAATACAAAAAAAATATAAAAAAATATAAGAATAACGTTAAACAAGCCCAAGTGTTTGATAACAATTCAGGAAACTGCGCAACTGTGAAGATTTCCTGCAGGCGTAGCACAAAATTTTACTAAAGGCAGAGATAATCTAATACTAGCTTTAGTATTATTAAGAATATCTTACTAGGATTCCACTCCACTCTCTACTAATTGGCCGATTAATCTAGACACTGCGTCCCTACTCCCTATGCGCTCCACGGCGCCTGAATTCGTTCCGAACGCATAATAAACTCGATTCATATTCGTACGGTTCCCATAAGTGCCATCGAAGCCTTCGTTAAGACTTAAGAGTTACATTTGTGACTCAATACTCAGCCATACATACATCGACAGGTTTGCGGTGTTTGTCGGACCACTAATTAACTGCCATGTCAGTTAGTCAGACAAATTTTGCTAAAGACGTGCAACAAGGATAATTCCAGGCTTGAAGGGCAAGTCCTATGAAGAAAGATTGAAGATTATGAAGCTTCCAAGCCTCAGTTATCGACGTCTGCGTGGGGACCTCATTGAAGTATACAAGTATACTCATGGTCTATACAAGGTCTCTCTCTTATACACATCTAGATGTGTATAAGAGACAGCGTTTATTCCGGGACAAATTTTACCCTCTGTCCCGTTATTTTTTTCCCGGAATTTTCTCGTCTCGTTTCGTCTGTCCCGGTTCATTTCGAGAAAATTATTTCGAGACGCAGGAGTCTAATCACTAGTAAAACTAGTATTAATACTAGTATCACTAGTATACTAGTATTAATACTAGTATCTAGTACTAGTAGATACTAGTACTTTAATACTAGTATAACTAGTATTAAAGACAGTCGAACAGTTGTTAAATGATTACATATTATGACCAATTGCCATAAAAGTAACTTTCAGGGATGGTTAATATTTTGTATTATAATTACAAGAAAAGGACTTCGGTTCTTCTAGAATCGCAACAAATCTCTGGAACATATTGAAATATGATAGCTGAAATAATGTTCGCATGCAACAAAATTCTAGCGAATAAGCACCAATTCAGCATGAAATCGTGACCATGAGTAGCGAAGGCCATCAGGCATCAGTGAAGTAATTGCACAAAACATCCGTGCGCCATTACATTGTCGAGAACGTTGGGTGGACACTTGTCCGTTTTTTAGAGCACGTTGGGTGGACACTTGTCCGTTTTTTAGAGCACGTTGGGTGGACACTTGTCCGTTTTTTAGAGCACGTTGGGTGGACANTGACCGCTTTGTCGAGCACGTTGAGTGGACACTTGACCGCTTTGTCGAGCACGTTGAGTGGACACTTGACCGCTTTGTCGAGCACGTTGAGTGGACACTTGACCGCTTTGTCGAGCACGTTGAGTGGACACTTGACCGCTTTGTCGAGCACGTTGAGTGGACACTTGACCGCTTTGTCGAGCACGTTGAGTGGACACTTGACCGCTTTGTCGAGCACGTTGAGTGGACACTTTACCGCTTAGTAGAGCACGTTGGACGGACACTTGAATGAAGGTAAGGATTATAAACTGAAAATAATTTTACTATAAAAGCAGTCGGTTATAGAGGGATGGTATTCTTTCCATCATTCATTTTTTCGGATAATCAGACAACTTTATTTACAGTAAATTAACAGTCATTTGTATATACTGGTCCATTTTAAAGAACTATCAAAACTCCCATTAACATAGATAGTGTACTCGTAATTAATTTTTTCTCGAAATGCACCTCCTCACACAATTAGGCATTGTCGCATCAAATCATTGTCAAGAGAAATATTCTGCATGCATCGTAAGCAAATACATTATCTGTTAATTAAGTCAATAACAACGCTCAACAGAGCGCCTTTACATTAACCTCAGGACTCAAAATCAATATTTAATTTGAACCTCAGAACCAAACATTCATCTGGTATTCATAAAATGTTTCAACACGAATCATTTTTTGTCATGTCAATAATAATGTCAGCTCTGACAGGGGATGTTGACTAGCTATGAGAAAGATAATAATCCTTATAGCGTTGACTTGTTGCTATATATGCTGCATTCCTGTCAATAATCATGAATGGTGAGAACCGTATTCTGATACTTTCAAATATATGTATGAATAGTTTGATATCGTATAAACGTATCTAAATACGACCAGAGAGACTGCAAATTTCATCGCAGTTAAATGAGTACAAAGTGCTCACTTAAGCGTGAAATTATGGCTGGTACTGTGAAGGACAATTTGCCTGAGCATATGGATCTCACCACATATCCGTTCGTCATGCAGTGTTGTGCGGAGGTTCGGTGGGATGTGTCGGACATTCATTGTTCTGCTGCTGTAGAGCGTTCTTCATATTTAATGCCTAGATCCAAAATTGAAGAATAAAAAACACCACATTTTAAAAGTTTGTGAATTAATATTGATTTTCTTACGAATGTATTATACTGGAAAACCCAAGTTCAGCCTATAATATTGCTCAACAGTATAACAAAATTGTTTCATTGTGGAACGACCAAAGCTGGATAAAATATCCGTAGAATGTCATTCTATGCACGTCATACCTGGCAAGGCATGATAAAATATTTTTGGCTTCATAAGATGCAGTGATCTGAGGCATTTCCTAGATCATATAGATCAAATTGACAGTTACTGTAATTCTTGCTGTTGTGATAGCAAATGACGTGGCGTTTCTCGAAGATTAGTTACGTTTAATTGGCCATGGCAACTATACGAAAAAACTATTAAAATAAAAGCACGGAAGTTCAGTGAACACGAAAAGTAATTCGAAAGCTTCAAGTAAGAGGTTTGCAGCTGAAGTACTTTACCGGAAATCCGTTCTTTACCGCAAGTTATTTCGGAATTACTGTTACAATAATCGCTTCTAAATAACCAAAAAATACCGAGGAAATGAAAGAAAAAATCATCATGGACATTAAAAGCTACTTTCATCTAATCGATTGATTCAGTAAATTCACTATTTCTTTTATTTCCTGGCAGCCCAATTACTTTACATATACATAGATGCTTGCCCATTTCAATACCGAAAATTCTATATTAAAAAATATGGTGTTGTTTAATTAATATCAAGTAGCATTTGCCGAAACTATGTTAGAAGTTTGACTGACAATATTAGGGAAATTATAGAATTAAAATTTGCCTAAATGTTAAAAATTATGTTTGATCCAGTGTGTTAAGCTAGTGATCTCAAACGTTATCTCGATGTCGACAAACGTGATCGACAAACGTTATTTCGACAAACAACCCTTTGTCAGTTACGTATATAAACAAGTTCAAGTCAAGGAGCGTTGCAACATCGGTTGTTTTGCAGTTTTGACTGTTAATTAATAAGTATTTTTCGCACTCATCGTTAAACTTAATCAATGCAAATGCATCTTAACAGAAAGCTTGTAAGTATATGCGGGTTAATTACCGCACTTTATTTATCGGATAACTTTACAGCGGCTAATTATCTTGGAACCCTAGAAAAAATTCGTGGATGCAGAAGCACACTTAATTAGTAGAAAGAATCTATTTAATCAGTGAAAATTTACTGGTACAAAATGTTTTAACTTCATTAATATTAATTCTTCTAGAGCATAATATATATTGCATAGCGCATAGCAATATGAGCAGAATGATGTATGCACTCAAAAAGCTCTCCATGCATGTAATCATGCAGCTTGCGGTGGTGACAGAAGGTATTTTTCGAAGGTTTCCCACGCTAAATTGGTAAGCATAATTTTCATTGAGAACAAATATCCATTCAGTTTACTTGTAAAACAATTCACAATCATCGCGCAATAGGGTTCCAGTCACGGAAATAAATCAGCCTTTATAAAATCCGTCTAAGCAAAATAGGACAAATTTTATTTAGTGCTAAGACTCGAGTATATACGAGTATTGAATGGTTCAAACTTAATTAACCGTATCGTAAGGTATAATTATAAATCAGTGATATCAAGAGCTATGGTCACAGAATCAACTATTTTTTTTAATTGAAGATTCCATTTTACCCAAGGCTGCCACAAGTTGTCCAGAAATTTTGCTCGTTTCATTATAACACAGTACATAATTGATCAAAGTTCTGAGTAAACAAGTCATTATGGCTGAAGTGAAGCAAGTATCAGTGGCCGATAAATTATATGATTCTATAGCTGACCTTAGCGACCGCATCATGAAACTTCCATTTGGCGCAGTGGTAAAAAAGAAATATGATCCAGTGCGTTACGCGGCGTCACAATACAAAGCGTACCTTGACAAGTTTGGGTACGCACGCCCAGCGGAAGACAAGGGCAAGAAGTTGCTCTTTCTCGGAATGAATCCTGGCGCCATAGCTGCGATTTCTGGAGTAGGTTCAAAGTTTATTTTAAAAAATTATTTTTTTTAAACTTTTTCAGGGTTGACTTCTTTCGCTGAATGCACAAGTAACATCATTCTCTAGTCGGATCAACATCGGTTCGAGGAGTCCATTTCGGGCAGGGGTCGGCTACATTTTTAGCTCGTCGACCCCTGGATAGGATATTTGCTTTTACGTCGACCCCATCCACGAACACACGCATGCAAGTCAATAAAAAATGGATCGTACCATTACTGACTGACATTATATTGATTATCAAAAATGAATAAAAATGTCAAAAATATATAAAACAAAGGAAGCTCAATGTAGTACCCTATTTAATGTATGAAAATGTATTTCAAGAGCAAGAGATTATCTTCACTGATATAATGTAAAAAGGAAGAGAAAAAACCTGTAAATAATTTTTCTGAATTTTTTTTTCGAACTATTAAAATATTTATCGTTGAAAAATGTATATGAATTTAATTATAAAAAACCAATGGGTAACTCAAATATAGGAAAAAATAACTTGGAAATATCTGCGCTGTTTGGTGTATAAACACAATGATGAAAAATGTTAAACTTACCCATTTATCGGTAGGGTAAAATGGGGCAGCGAGCCCACTGCGGGTCATGGGCCCATAGCGGGTTTCTCGCTAAGTATGGCAGATATTGGTCCGTGTTCTCTACCGCCGGTCGACAGTTTCACTGGGATGAAGTGTACGGATTAACGTTTTGCTAAGTGTTTGCGTTATTAAGTTATTTGTGAATAACTGTTTTAGCTCAGATAAATTTTTTTTGCTGCTAAATATTAGATGGTTTTCGGTTACTGTAGATGAAGTTTTTAAAATTACTGTGAATTATAGTTTGAAAGTAGTATTTATAGGGATAATTTTGAGATCAAGTTTAGACTATTAGCTTTTAAAATAAAATATTGACACGATATAAATTGAAATGATACCTAGTGGGGCAACGGGCCCACACGTGTCACGGGGCAAAGCGCCCATGGTGAAGTCTTGTGTTATACATCATTAGATTTGTCTCAATGACCTTTTAAAAACTATGACTAGCTATTTGAATTACAAATTACACTTCATGTTGCATGATTTTTTGATTTGCTGCCTCGAGGCAGCAGGTTTATAGTTTCTACTTCTGCGTATTTATGACCCCTTATCGAGTTATTGAATCTTGCCTTGCCAATAGTCGAATTCAGTCAACACCAATGAGCCAAAAGTTAAAGAATTTTCATGGTGTTGGCTGAAATAACGATTAGGTACGAATTCTCTGCACATAATATCTGGATTATGGACGAAACTGGAACGAAGTTTTTTCTGATCAATTAAATATATTTTTCTAGTCAAGGATACATTTTTTCATGTCAACGACTAATTTTTTATCGCAAGGATATATTTTTCAAATCAAGGATATATATTTTTATGTCAAGGAAATATTTTTCTTCACGTCAGTGACAGATTTTTTAAGCCAATAGTATATTTTTTTCAAGTTAAGGATATGATTTTTTGAGTTGTTAATAGATGAATGAATGTCACATTTCTTATTATATTTTTCTTATTTTTAACTGTAAAGTATTGTTTTATCATTTTTAAACGAAAAATTACGCAATTGTGGTAAAGGGACCAAGGGTGGGCGCCTTGCCCCAAGCCGCCCCTGGCCCCTTTTTACAAAATAGGGTTTCATTAAAAATTTAATAACTCTATAGGCGTCTAATTCACGTCATACATTCCCCATTAGTTGTACCTTTAAACAAAACAAAGAACCACCTCATAGCAATTAAAACTTCATCAAAAATTTAGTTTAAAAAAAGGGGGGGGGGCGCTGCCCCATGTTGCCCTACTAGATTTTATATTGATGACCTTCAAATGTCAATCGCCACGGTTTTCCGAGTTTAGTCTATTTCTCTGCTTTGTTATAACTATATGAGAAGGTTCTATGTTCAAACAACGCTTTACCTTTCAGATTTAAGCACATATCAACAGGTTCATCTTTTACGTCAGATACGCTACTTTTCTCGTCGATTTCATATCAAATAGAGTGACAAGCCATTCAGAAACGTGCATTCTTCCAAATCTTGGAAACATGTTTTGATGTCAACTCTTAATAGTCAGATGTTCATATTATCTCTACAAGTCACTGTCTACAAATCTCTTTTGACATTCGAAATTTTGAAGAATATTTGAAATCGTTATCTTCCAGTGAGCATATATATAGCGCAATTTTCGCTCGGAAGCCCTTAACAATTTTTCAAACTTGAAAGTTTGTCCAGTACTTGTGTTGAAGACGCTTTCGTACTTCGTTAAATTTGGGAATTATATCTGTCAAATAACACAAATGAATCTAATTCGTCGCATACTAATAGGTCTATTTTTCTGGTGAATCATATAATTTAAAGAAACCTCTGCAAACTATCGCCTCTCTGTAACCATCTCACTTCAGCAGACAGAGAGAATTAGTTGAAAGTTTCTTCCTTTTATTCATATAGTTTGCAAAAAGGCGTCAATTCATAGGATAAGCTAATAACCTATTGATCGATCCGATGCAAACTTTCATTGGTTCATTCATTTGGTTCATTCATGAAACTGCGGTTCAACTTATCCACGCGACAACATTTCTTCTCGCTTCGAGTCACTGACATGTGGAACAGCCTCCCTGAAGATATTGTTGACGCTCCGAGTATGAACGCGTTCAAGAACAGACTAGACAAGGCCATGCATGAGCATATGTTCAGTCTTAAAATGCCTCGTACCCTTGGGAATATATAAAGTAGGAACATATACAGTAGGCACATTTTGCAGTGGGAACATATACAATAGGAAGATATACAGTAGGAACAAAAACAGTAGGAATATTTGACAGTATTAATACGTACAGTAGGAGCATATAAAGTAGGAACATGTACAGTAGGAACATATACACTATTAACATGTACAGTAGGAGCATATAAAGTAGGAACATGTACAGTAGGAACATATACAGTATTAACATGTACAGTAGGAGTATATAAAGTAGGAACATGCACAGTAGGAACATATACAGTATTAACGTGCACAGTAGGGACATATGCAGTATTAAAATATACAGTAAGAACATATACAGTATTAACATGTAAAGTGGGAACATATACAGTAGGAACATTTTCCGTGAAAATGATAGAAAAACTTTTTTAAATCCCTACAGTTGCTGGGGCCTCGTTGATTGAAACCGCAATAATATCACAGAACGGAATTTTGTGCTTGTTGAATATTTATTCCAATTATTAAACACATCTATTACCTTTTAATTGTATCCCATATAATCAGCAAAGAGAAATTCGTAAACAGTATTATCCAGAGGTTATAAAAACTCGACCCCATGAGGATATTGAAGTTTCAAAAAGTTGATTCATCAAGTTGAATAGCAAATTGATAACATATCAGAGTTCTGAACTTTCAGTTTGTTCAACATCAAAGCTGGATCATTCCCTCGATGCGCCGTTATAGAGATCTTGCACTCAACGGTGTGGATTTTAAACTTGTTTAGAGTATTTTTTCATAAAATTTCCTATTCACTTTTATACTGAAGTTTTCAATTTATTCTATGGATTAAAAAATCAGACAAAATTGTTTATTTTCCACGGCAAAATATGTTAGTATGCGAGGTCTTGAAAAATCTTACCGATACTTTTTATTTTCATTGATCGATCTCCTTTAAATTCCTATAAATTTATTGATCCCTTGAGTTTTGTCTTCTACCTCCAGATGGCCGTTATATCGACCACGTTGCAATAGCTGCTCGATATTCTACGAATCTCCGGTCTTCTGACGTTTTCTCCAGCGCAATACTCGCAGTTTTCTTAAAGCCTGCTCGGACAATTTTTGAGTCTCTTACTGTCGTATCTAAGGGAGCAGGCGCTTGGCTCTCATGTTGTCGACAGTGGGCATCAGTTTTTCAGGTCCCGCACGCTCTGCTGCTGGGTGACAGTCAATGGAAGCTCCGTGAACATGATCTATTTTATTCGGTCGCCAGGAACAAGCCCTGTCAACTGTGTATTTACTAATCTCTGCGTCTAAAAATCTTACCACCGTCTAAAGTGGTGACTGCCTTGAACCAGCCCCAGTGCCTCGACCGCCAAGCACAGTGTCCCAATAAGGTATTCTCCCTGCGGCTGCAGCGGTGGTTGCAGAGAACCAGCCTCTGCCCTTCGACGACTGAGCGCAGCTTCTTGTAATTTTTTCCGTTGTGACCGGTGTGTCAATCGCCGCAGACAAGCCCCGGCCTTTTGAGTACCAATGGCCACGTGATGACCTCTTATATTCTTCTATTCTAGTTTAATTCTCGTCAAATGCGGTTCATGTAATTTTGGGGAACTACTGATGTTGCTATTAATTGAACGATTTCAGGATTATGTGCATGATATAACTTTATTGCTGGACCCTGTCTTATCTTATACCGGTTCTATTAATGATATAATGGCGTGAACAATGATATTCCTTATTGTCAATATGAAATAAGCAGCCTGTGAACTATTTTTCGCTTAATGGTCATTGCAGAATTCGTTAGTCTTGATAGCTATCTAGGTAACGTGTCCCGAGCTTTCCTTAACCAACGTTACCGATGACCCGGCTAGTTGCGACGTTATCGACCACGTTGCGAGCTAAAATTTGCGCTTGGTACTACAACAACTGAGGCTGCCTATGTAAAGAAACTCGTAGATGACTTCTTCATAGACAACTATTTATTTTCTGCGAAGAATGTCTTCTCTGCATTTTTTTCTATTTGGATCACCATTCCGTTGAAACGGACCCCAGTCGGCCTGGCAGCCGTCTGGCACTTCAGAGTTGGAACCCCATTAGCGGTCAAGATTCGAGGCGGCATTACTACATATAATTAAAACCCACTCTATATGCTACACTTTAAAAATATTTCCAAACCAAAATAAATTCGGTCTTAATTTTTTTCATAACGAGACAGACCTATTTTGAGCATTTCATTTCCAATACAGGGTTTCCATGCCACGGCGTGCCCACAAACGGCCGTTAGTTCGGTTGCCTGTTTCAGATTGACTTCTCACAACTTCAACGTATGACTCCTCAAATGGCTTTCTTGTAATTAATAATATAATATTGTGTATCGTAATAAATATATGCTCTTCATTCACACTGCCCTAGTAATGATAACAAATGTCAAGCTTAGTATTATGAAGCCTGGAGAAGTTTTATTTTACACATAGACTCTTTTGTTTTTTACTCACTTCAGGTTATTGTGCAGGTCCCGTTTGGTGAAGAAGAGTTTGTACAGAAAGAACTTGGGATTGTCTGCTCTGATGTTGGACGTCCTGCTGAAGCAGACCCTGATAAAAAAAAGGATTTGAAACCAAAAGCTACTAGCAAGGTAAGGTTGATATCAAGCCAACTTTGTAAAAATAACTATACGCTGTGTGCGAATGCGCTGGATAAATTTCAAGTTTAAAAAAGCGGAAGGAAGTGAAGCACTTATGACAATTACAATTAGCCGTTGAGAAAGTGACGCACTTCTCTCGGTAAAATTTGAGAACGGAATAAAGCTAAAATTATTTAATTATTTAAAATTATTTAAGTCACTAATTTGTTCTTATACTAACTCACTTTAAATCGCTCTCCAGTAGCGATTTAAAGTATAAGCGCTCTCCAGTAGCGATTTAGTCTGTTCTGTGATAAACTCAATTTCTTTGTGAAAAGTTCGAAGTTGTAGTCCTACATCTTATTGAAGGCTAGAGATCGATGTCATGAAGACTACGTGAGCAAATTATCTCTGTATAATTTTTTTCATTACTCAGTGACTGATTTCAGGAAAGCGCCCGACTGTGGGAGCTGCTGCTGGAGCTCTTCAACATACTCATGACCAACCCGTCGCTGACAGTACACATTGCCCACCAGCGAAAAAACCGCTTAACTGAACAAAATCATCAACTAAAATTACAGAGAGAAAATTTTATAACCACAAAATACATATGTACATAAAAATCTAAGGCGGAGAAAAGTTACAAAATCCCAATTATATTTTAGTGTAGCGTGCGACGAAGCATAAGTTACAGTAATACAATCAAAAATTTTCTATCTATAGCCTGCGACGCTATTAACAGACAAAGGGGCAAAAATTGGGTTCCTCTTAGTACTTTTCGCTATTTCATATTTAAACGTGATTAGCTTTACAGAACTAATCAGCTTGTTTAACTTTTCTCTCCGTAAGATGTGTATGATAAAGCATATACATCTTAAATGGATAATTAGCATGTAACTAATAGAGACGATTGTAGTAAGTGGAGATTCATGTATTCGACACAAAAATAGATTCCCAAGAAGGACCGTGTGGCGGACTGTCCTCTGCAGACGGAGTGTGACAAGACTCTGCTCAAGGTCGTCGAGCTGCTCGGAGTGACGGACATCGTCGCTGTCGGCACCTACGCCGAGCGGGCCGCGGAGCGCGCCGTGAAGCGTTCCGAGAAGCCCACTGTCAATGAGGTTGAGGTGACTGAATTCCGTCTGAAATTTTTAACGCCTTCTCTGATGGGTGAATTGTTTAAATAAGAAGCGAAGCCTTAATTTTGACAATAAGGCTCATGCTTTAGAGCTTAGAAAATTATTCGGAGTCTGTTAGCTCTCAATTTAACTGGTCAAGTTTCGTTAAAATCTTCTCGAAAAGAATGTGAACTTTCATATATAAGTTTTTAACTCACCCTGTATCGTTCTCATAATTATTCCCATTCTTCCTAATAATTTTGTTCTTCATTATTATAACATTATTGTAAATGTCTATTCCTACTTTCAGTTGTGCAAATCCCAAATCGGTGTAAAGGATTTGTTGGACAATAAAATTTTTGGAACAACTTTAAGATATATGAATTATAACATGTCTGCAAAATTACGTTTTAAGCATTCTGAGAGGTCGCATTTACGATCCAGTTCATTCACTTTAATATTTTATATTTAATAATAAAAATATTATTATTTTTATTTATTTTATTTAATCTTCATATATACCATCAAGGTCCATTATCTGGTACACCCGAGCCCACGTAATTTCAACTTTGCTGGCGAGAAATGGAAAATAAGAGCAGAGGACACCCTTGCAGAGGCCGGCCTATTGGCGTGTTTTCCACCCAGAAGAAGTGGTGAGTCAGTAGAAGTCGTTACATCAAAGGCACACTTGCCAGACGATGAGAGACAACGAATTATAATAATGTAACAACTAATGCTCAAACTACGAAACAAAACCACGTGCCGGTACTTTTTACTCGCTTCTATGTAGGATTGTATTACTGCAATTATAAGCAACTTTAAATTTTTTCATTTCAAGTTTTGCAATTGAAATTTTGATAATAATGTGTCAACGAGATGAGTAAAATTCTCCTATACTATTAAAAATCTCCTTCTACCCAATGCTGTTAAGCTGAGTCGAAATTTTCACGCTGAAAGTCTATACATCATTCTTAAGTTATAGGGCTATAATTAATCAATACAGAAAAATGCCGTAAATTTGCACTTTTTCTTAAACGAACGCATTTTCATGGAAGATTGTTGTCCGATCACCCGAATTCACTTTTTTTGGCGTAATTAAGAAAGTTTTACGGGAAATCTTATACCTTGATACTAGCTTTGCTGGTAAAAAAAGCCAGCTTTGAAATTGATGCCCGTTAGTATTTTAAGGAAATTTAGCATTTCATGAAATTCGGCAAACAGATATTTTTTCCAATACTTTGTTTACCATCGAATGATCATTAACATATTCTCCAATAACCGCATCGCTTAAAATAACCCAACTGACTTCTGCGCTGTTGAAGGCATGTAAGTACAAGGAAGATAACAAATGTTATACGATGCACTATTAATTCATGAATTCGTTCTTTGCTAATTTTCCCTGCAATTTTCATCCAGACCTGGCAGACAAACTTAGGCAGGACATGACCAAATTGCCACAGGACGTGTATGAAGTGGTCAGGTGTCAGCAGCAAATTAAAGACATGCTGACGATGTTGGTTCAGTCCAAAGGTGCTCCAAACCAAGAATCTGAGACGGTGTACCTCGCCCTGCCTGTCGAAAAATGGGAAGAGCTAGTGGAGCTGCAAAAGGTCAGCACTGTCCACAGTCTGCAGACAAGCCAGGTCACAGAAGCATTCATGCCGGCATTAATCTTATTTTGAAGCTCTGATTTTCTGTCTCTCTTATGCATTATTTCCATTGATATTGCAATATTTACTTCTATTTAAAACAAGAAGGTGTTATTTTAATACAGATTATTTGATAAATTATAAAATTCTTTTGCGCCATACGTATTTCCATCAAAATAACTACCGCGTAACAATTATTTTTGAGAAGTGTAATGTATGAGGTTACGGGCGAGAAGGTTGGTAACAACACGGCCGCACGGAACAGGCAGTATTGGAACCACAAAATGAACTCCAAAAAAGAACGAAGCTAATACATGGAGCACAACTTCTAAAACGGGCTTCTTCTTCGTGGCTAGTTATTAAGCAAGCATACAGGAATCCTGTTATGCTACAAGAGGAATATTTCGTTTGAAGGAATTTTTTTGCCATGGTTTTTCCTCTTTTTGATTTTTCTCTTTTTTGATAAATCGATTCGGAATCTGTGTTTGACCAAAATATTTTAAATTAACGATGTCAAATCATTTTTTAGCCGTGCTTTGCTTTTTACTGCTGCAGTGCAACAGCTGAGTCATAAAAGATCTCGCTTAAAAATTTTCAGGGATGACGTTGCGCGCAAAATTTTTTAGATTAGTTGTGAATAACTGAAATAAGTTAACGATCTGTGTTTTAATTTTGACCGGTTACTTTTTCCCCAGGAGCTGTCGAATATTACCCTAGCATCCCGGACACAGGAACAATACACGAACGCAGCTTTTCAGCAAATTGAGGAGGGGGTAAAAGAAGGAGGAGTTAAGAAGGAAGAACAGAGCAATGATAGTGAAGAGAAGAAGCAGGAGGAAGATGATATCAAAAAGAAAGGAACGATAGAGAAGGAAAAACAAGAACGCATACATTTGTGTGAGTGGGAATGTCAGAAAGGGCATGAGTACGCCCTGGATGCAAATGAAGCACGACTGGACAGGAATGACTTTGTATGTAGATATGAGGGGTGTGGGAAGGTCTGCAAAAGTAAAGCGGGCCTTACCAATCACCAGAAGGCATGCAAATATAGAGTGGCTGAGGAGTAGGTGAGGTTTGAGTGTAGCAAATGTGGTATGAGACAAAGGGTGCAAAAGTGAATCATGAGAGGACGTGTACGGGTGGAGCGAGTGGAGTGGCAGACAGGAGGAAGTGTGGGAGGTGCAATACTTGGATAACGAAGAAAAATTACGCGAGGCATGTGAGAGGATGTGTTGGGGGACGAGACGTTGGCGCGGGTGTGGGGGGAGGGGGGGGAGGAGCCGGCGAGAGTCGGGATGGGGAGGGTGAGGGTCGGGATGGGGGAGGCGTGTGAGGGAGGGCGCTAGGGGACGAGACGTTGGCGCGGGTGTGGGGGGAGGGGGGAGGACCCTGTAAGAGCCAGGAGGGGGAGGGTCGCTTCGTGTCCGGGGTGCAACAGGGTGCTATCGGCCGCCAGCATGGCGAGGCACCAGAATTAAGGCGTGCCTGGTGTGGGACTCTGGTGGGGAGGGGCAAGTCCCTGACCGGGATCGACGGCCAAAAAATAGAAAATGGAATTGATAAAGAAGAAAAAAACAAGGAAAGAAGAAGGAAACCCAAATGCGAAAAATTAGAGTTACGAGTAATGGGTGAGAAAGTGAAAAGAAAAGTCCAAAAACAGAGTAAGGAAAGGGAAGAGGAAACAATTAAGGGAAGTTATATTGTAGAGAGTGGAAGACGCAGGAGAGAAAGAAAATGCAAAGAGAGGAATGCGAGGGACTAACAGAGGATAATGATAGCGTAGCAACATTAATGATACCTTTATGATTTTGATTGGAAACGAAATTTGAAGTTTTTTAGTAATTTGTAGCGTATATTTCTGGATTTTCATTTTGCAACATTTTATTTCGACCTAACCGTGAATCACTAATCGCCTATGGTGAAACAATTAAAAATTTCATTTCCGAAATATTGTTGGACTTTGACGCGTTCCATTATTAAATTATTTAAAGTGTAAAACTAAACTGGTGTAAAAAATTATTTCTTTCATGTTTCACCATTTATAGCGACTTGAGCGGTGTTCATCTGTGTTATGTGTATTGTATAAAGCTGAATTTGGCCGGCATGTCATGTGTTTTTTGCAATTTTTCGTAAAATTGCTGGATAATTTGGGTAATAATTTTTGAAGAAATGTATAGCATACATTTTAAGATGTGTCCACCATCATTTTTTAGTTTTCTTTGATAGATCACCAATAGAAGCCTTACAGTAAAGTGTTATTAAATGCATTCAATGTGGTTATCTTAAATGCACACATTGCTCTTATCGAAGACTCATTTTCAAACTTAACATATGCACCGCTGGAAATGTTGAACATTTTTTCATTAATCTCGTGTATATATGTATTTATGTCAACATTTTTGTGTGGGCACTTGAAGCCTGACGCAATACAGTTAGCGACGAAATTATTCGCGCACCCCTTACTTCTCAATGTTTTCTTGAATATCTCGAAAATTAATGAATGTATGAGCTTTAGATTTGGTTGAACTAAGCAATATGTAATAAGGAAAATAGCACTACATGTTCAATAGAAAATGTAATTTTAAAACGTTTTAACATGCAGAAATTCCCCAACACCTTCAGACACAATTATACGTACAGTTGGAAAATACTAACTCAGTTGCAATAATAATAATCAACGGCATCTCCTTTCAACTTGATGACCTCTTGCTGTCTCTTTATATAGTTTAATTTTAGATTAAATTAACCACCCAGAATCACCATATATCTTAAACATTTAGCCTCGCAACTTAGCATTTTGCTTAAGATGACTTCATTCTTTCAAAATTTTATCTGTGGATCAGGTCTCGAAAGTATCAACACGTTGCCAGATGTTATTGTATAGGTTAATTAGTTTGTAATTCAATATCTAAGTTCAAACTAGTTAGGATATAGAGTTCCGATGCCTTGTGATTGTATAATTACTTAAGTTACATTTATAAAAGTTGTAGTATTTTTAGAGTGACACTCTGACCATGAAGATGACAATATAGAAGATGAAGATGACATTCATCACAAACACGCATTCATTGTTCGCATTCATTACTAACACGCATTCATTGTTCGCATTCATTACTAACACGCATTCATTGTTCGCATTCATTACTAACACGCATTCGTTGTTCGCATTCATTACTAACACGCATTCATTGTTCGCATTCATTACTAACACGCATTCATTGTTCAATGACCGTCGAGATCAGTCGTGTCATTGCTGTGTCGAGGTGCTGTGGATTTCCAAGTGCAGATCCATGGATTGAGTTCATTTGTGTACATATGGATACTATGTTTATTAAGTGTTATATTTATTGTGAACCTGAAAAAACACATTCTAAATAATTTTTGTAAGAATTGTCGAATTGTCGCTCGACAAATTGTAAGAAGTCGAGTAAGCTTGTAAGAATTATCTTGCTGAAGTTCCAGGCATGATAATTAATATAATAATCAAGGCAAGATAACTGTGCTGTTCGTAAGGCAAATCAAACAAATCCTGCCAATGACTTTCGTGAGCCCCAAAAGACATTGCATTCTGGAAGCCGTATATAAGAGAAGTTGACTGTTCCTTTGAAAGCAAAGTCTGGTCTTGAGCACATGCTTCTCTGTTCATTTCGATAGGAAACTACCTGAAAGGAATTGGAATTCAACCTGGAAGGTAAAATTTGCGCGTGTAGAGCGCAATGCCCTAATTGTTTGGAAAATTAGAACCCATTTTAATTCAGGATAACATTTTTAAAAATGGTACAGCATAGTGGCAAGCCAGAGATTTTTTTAGAATCAGTTCATTTTTAATTTTCTTATTTACTCAAGATTTAAACCAATATCTTATGTATGATAATGCTGCTATCCATGATACTTTGCTTGTCTACTTCTAGGACTCAAAATTGAACTTGACAAAGTCTAAAAAAACTCGCTGCAATTGCCAGTTGCCATCATGTCCGTTTCATTTTCTTAAGCCTAATCAAACTAGGTCTATATTTTAATTTCACTTTGAAAACCATTGGTGATAACAAGATGAAAATCTAATAACTACTTTTTTCACCTATAATGTGATAGGTGATATGTACCTGTTGATGCATTACCCATAGTCCCATACTGCATTCCATATCCGGGGCTTTTAAAAAGAAGCTCTATCTATAAAAAAATGCAACTCCACAAACTTATTCAAACAGAATGTCAGATTTTTAGACAAAATAACAGAAACCTGATTACTAAGGACAATGGTCATATTCTTTCAGAGATTGCAAAATCCCAATTAGTCCCTGATTACACAAATACAACTAATTGCAAGTCAAGCATGAAATTTTATCCACCACCCACGGCCACTATGACTGGCATTTGCAAGCTTCATTATTAACAAAATAAAGACCTTAAAATACATCTAATTCATTAACCTGGCTTCACGAACTTTGAGAACAACTTTTTTCTGGAAATGAATAAGTTTCACAACTTGCAAACCTAGCAGGGTCATTTTGGCAGAATTTCGGACACAATCCAGCCTATCAACAAGTAAACAAGAACTCTGCGCCGACATATAGAAGCAGTGTTGCAACTGAAGAGAAATAAAATGTTTGATAAAAGTTTCGACAAAATGTTTGATAATAGTTTAGACCAAACTTTATTTCATATGGTATATTCTGTATTTACTATGCAACTGCAATACTATGCAATACTGTGGTAATACCGCATTAGATGCTTATACATATGTACCAATTAACGGAATAAACGATATGTCTCATTGCGAACGCCATAAATCGAACGATTTTATATAAATTTGAATCAAAATTTTAAAATTTCATTTTAGCGCATTTTCTCATTTATGGAAAAAATGCACTATTGTGCTCGCCATGTCCGTCTGTCCGTCCGTCCGTGACCACAAGTTTTCGTCGACGAGAAAATGCGCTCTCTGTCACTCACTGCAGTGAGTACTGAGTTATATTTTTTTAGTTTATAACCGTGGCACCTGATGTTGGTTCTTGTTTCAAATTCTAGTAATCTTCCTGGGATCTTGTATAGACCCTGAGTAAACTTGTTTACTTCAATGAGATCATCGCACAGACGTCAATAACAGAGACTTGGAAGCTTCATAATCTAAAATATTTCTTCATGAGATTTGCCTTTTAAGCCTGGAATTTTCCTTGTTGTACGTTTTTGAACACTTTGGACTAAATTTTTGTGCCTTGGAAGCACCGGTGTCAACACGGCGTTTCTCAACTCTCTGCTCAGGCGCACGAAAGGGACAAATGAAATTGCACATGGCATATGAAAAAATTATATCAATTGTTTCATCGGTCTAATATTTAAGAATGAAAAGCTGCCAAAACATGATCAAAACGTGAGGACGTTTGGGGACGACTTGAATAATAACCCGTTTCATCACATTATGAAGTTAATCATTATGTTAATTATGAAGTTAATCATATATAGCGGTTTCAGCGTTTAGTAGCCCGTAGGCCTGTCGCCGATTCCTAACATCGCAGAATATCCACAGCTTGTTGCGGTCTCGACCTCGCAACGCACTGCTACAATTCTGCTGTGTTTAACCGCCCGGCCACCTTGCCGATTCTGACAAGAAACTTGCGCCCAGAGCTGGGATCGAACCCGCGCCTCTCTGCGCCGATCCTGGTACTCTGAACTGTAACCACTAGCTGGGCCACCCTGCCCTAATATCTCTCATGTCTCAATGATATATATAAGTGAATTGCCAAGATTCAAATGATAGGTCCAACAAGTTCCTGTGTGTAACGTATGTAGCGTTGATGTAATTCTTTATTCACTCATCTATACAGGAGAAAAGGATCATATGTCCTTATGTTCATTTAACTAAGTTTCTTTGCAACCGAGAACCAAAATTTTTTAACCTAAGGATCACATAACCTAAATATTGAACGAGTATTTAAAGCATCAGTCGAAACTGGTCGAGTTTCTTGCTGGTCGCGAACAATATTTCGAAAATCTGTCAAGTCGACATCTCGGATAATTTTTTTTAAAGGAAAGGTCAACTGGTGAGATTACGACAGTTAAGTAATCATGTTCGAACTGATGTAGATGCCATTAAAAGACCGCATACTAGATCAGGACATTGATATGAAATGTATCTATAGTAACAGATCAGCTTGCATGGGAGCGTGTTCCCTAAGATAGGAAAATCGAATTACAATTTAGATTCAATAAATTTTATTTGCGTGAAATCAAAGAGACATGTTTGGGTTTCTAACCCAGCCGAACCAATACAGAATGAAAAGATGCAGATGATTGTTAAAAATCATATCCTGATGCTGGTTTTTCATGTCATTTGGCAGCCAAACTGTGTCATCGCTGCTTGACAGGCGAAAGTTTACTATCTCCTCATAATTCCTCAATCCCAATGATTTTACACGAGGGTCAACCCTTTTATGTTAACTCGATTTGGACTGCACTTCACACGTCAGTTGTGCTCTGTTCGTCATTGTGTTCAGAAAAAAATATTGTTTTCATCGACACTCAGAGAAATGAGCGAGAATAATCCATATTACGATGTACTTTTAGTCCTTGTGTGGGTCATCCTGAACCAGTTAGGCCCGGCATAATAAAGACGTCTCGCTACTGCGTGCAGAAAGTGTGTCACTATTTGAACACTATTGCCCACTAATTTTTCTGAGCGCCGTTTAGGGGAGGGGGGTTTATTATATATATTAAAAATTTATATTGAATTTATTAATTAAAATTCTTCAATCATTCACTGTCATTTCTTGTTATTCTAAATATTTTATCTCTGATTGGGACACGTCATTTACTTGACATCATCTGAGTTTTATAACGAATGAGATTAAGTATAATGCAGATGGCATAAAGTTCTCATTGATTAATTTGTTTTCTTTCGGCCAATTTACCTGATGAAGTAAATATAATAACGAAGAATATATCATGAAGCGCTATCGATATTATCTATCTAGTGAGGGTATTAGTGATTTCTTTTATGCCTCAAACTGTGCTAAAAAAAATTACCAATTCCATTCTCACGCTCTGATGGCTCTGATAGTCCGCCCCTCCTGCAACCTTTGAATCGTCTTGGTTAAGTTGTAAATGAGATTTTTATGGTATTTACATATAAGTAATACATATACATTATATGCTATATTATTACATTTCGGCCTGCAACATTTGTATCTAGAGAATTAAATTCTCGCATACCACAAGTGGTAATCCCAGCGCTGTGTGGTAATCTCCGTGATGATGAACGGATGTGTACAACAATGCAGAGGACCTCCAGTGTGACTAAATGCTGTGAGTGAATTATGTCACTAACGCGCATAACGGTCGATATAATTGCTGATTATGTCACTAACGCGCTTAACATTCAATAAATGTTGTTTATGTCACTAACGCGCATAACGGTGGATAATTGCTGTTTATGTCACTAACGCGCATAACGGCCAATAATTGCTGTTTATGTCACTAACGCGCATAACGGTGGATAATTGCTGTTTATGTCACTAACGCGCATAACGGTGGATAATTGCTGATTATGTCACTAACACGCATAACGGTGGATAATTGCTGTTTATGTCACTAACGCGCATAACGGTGGATAATTGCTATTTATGTCACTAACGCGCATAACGGTCAATAATTGCTGATTATGTCACTAACGCGCAAAACTGACAATATTTGTTAATTCTGTCACCAACGCACATAACTAACAACATTTATAATTATGTACTCGACGCTTATAACTGACAATATTTGTTAATTATGTCATTAACACCAAGAATCAAACATTTTTGTCAATTATGTCACCAACGCCTATAACTGGCGATGATTGTTCATTTCAATGTCACCCTATTAACATAAATTGTTTAGCGTATAAACAAAGGATCGAGCAGTTTGCTTTGCGTCAGTGAATGGGTGCAAGGTTAACTGTGGTTAACATTGCACCCCTGTAATGAGCCTTCCTACTCATAACAGATTCCGAGTCCCGACAATGTTTGCATGTTTAATAATACAAGCAACAAATAAAATCATAATAAATGTTTCTTGAGACCATCGCTGGGCTTGGTAGGATACTGCTTACCAAAATGCAAATTTCTCTGCGAACTGTGCAAAGAAAAGAACTAAAACATCAGCATTTTCGATAGTAGGGCCGCTTATGTTGCAACGTAGTAAGTGCTGCACAGTTCCAAGGTCAAAGTAATTGCCTCAAATAGGGAAATTTGATTGAAGGCAGGGAATAAAATTAAAGATCTGAAGCAATGGCTAGCTTGGTCAAGTTTAAACTGAGACTCAATTTATTGTCAAGAAGTTGAGATATTGGTTTTCAGAATTCACCATGGTTCAAATTCCACTAAAGCCCTCTTAGCGAAATAAGAAAATCGCAACTGCTTTCTGTATTCCTCAATGTAGCGATGTTTTGAAGTGAAATAATTTGAGGCTTTTAAGTCTACCAAAACATGTTGGGCTTTCTTCAATTATTGTTATTGTGAGTCGTCTGAAATGTATATTGATATTTTATTACGAATCATACGTTAAAACTCGACCATAATGACTACGTACTTCGAGTAATTGTCAACTACTGCTAAATTGGTGCCTTTCTGTCTCCATGTCAACTTTTATATTCACTCAAAGCTACCTCAAAATTGAATTTGGAAATCAGCCATAACCATAGCGATGTGCAGATCTTTTTAAATTTTATGATAGCTAAGAATTAGACTAGTGTTTCTTTGTTATTGTTCTTGTACCTGTCAAATGCTTCGTCATATAAAATAAAGTATCTGAAATTTTATCAGCGTAGAGAGCATGTGCGGCTTTAGCAACATATAAAGAATAAAGTATTATGATTCGTATTTTGGGTATGAATACCATGAACCTTAAGTGTCTGGATGGATATATAAATAATGAAAGAACGTGTTTAAGCACTGACTTTGAATTTTACTCCGACACTTTATTAATTTCCTCACGAGCCTTAGTTTTACCCTGAACGAGGGTGTATGTTTTACCCTGGTGCGCTTGTCGGTTGGTCGGCTTGCAGCGCTGGCGCTGCGTGCACCGCGACCAAGCATCCGTTCCTCAGTGACGTCTGAACAAGTTCGAGCTACGGTGTGTGCGACATTCGTTGTTATGCAGTTTTATCTGATATGTATTTTACACTCATTGTTGAACTTGATGAATGTGAAAGGCATCTTAACATAAATCTTTTGAATTATGCGGGTTGCTTAATATAATTCATAATCATCGTGTTATAATTATTCGTTATCATAATCACAATAATTCGTATTCATTATATTTAATAATAAAAATTCGAAATCATTGCGTTACAGGCTCACTGTCACGGATATAAATAAATGAGCCGCCCAATTAAATCCTTCTACGCAAAATATGATCAATCTTATTTAGTGCAATTTATATTAAAGAGTTCAGAGCTAAATGTCACATAAGGAGTGAAAGTAATTATAGTAATGATATCAAGAACGGTTACAGAATCAGCTGGTTATTTAAATTAAGACTATATTTTATTCAACGTTGCCACTAGTTCTCTAATTTCGCTAGTCTCATAATAATTCAAGTCTCAAAGTTAACAAGTCATTATGGCTGAAGCGAATCAAATATCTGTAGCCGATGATTTGTCAAAAGAAATAACTGATCTTGGCCAAAAAATCAAAGATCTTCCATTTGGCGCAAGGGTAAAGAAGAAATACTATCCAGTGCGTTCCGCGGAGGAACTGACGTGTTCCGCGGAGGAACTGGACACGCCATACTTGATATCCAGAGAGTACCTTGACAAGTTCGGCTATGCAGGTCCAGCGAAAGACTCGGGGAAGAAGCTCCTCTTTCTCGGAATGAATCCTGGCGCTGGAGCCGTGGAGACTGGAGTACGTTCACAGTTTATTTGGGAAAATTCATTTTGTAAGCCTTTTCAGGGTTGACTTTTTTCGTTGAATGTAAGTGTGACCGTTGAATGCAAGTCGGATCTACCTCGGTCCGAAGAGTCCGTTTAAGGTAGGGGTGGGCTACATTTCTAGGGGTCGACTTTTGAGAGGGTATTTGCGTCGGCCCCCTCCACGTATACACACAGTAAAGTCACTAAAAAAATAAATCACACCATTACTGCATGATTCTTGATAGTCGAAAATGAAGAAAGATTTCATAATGATATAAGCCAAACGAAGCTTAAGTTGTACCCTGTTTATTGTTCAGAATTGTTTCTAATACAAAAGGACATTCTTAACTGATAAAAGATAAGAACAAATCTGTAAAGAAATTCATTGAAATTCATTTCGAATTATCAACAAATTTATCGTTGAAATTTTTTAATGAATTTTTATTAAACCAATGTGCAACTCAAAAATAATGATACGTTACATGGAAATATCCGATTTGTTTTGTGTAAAAACAGAATGAGAAATAAAAAACTTACCGATCTATCGCTATACTGGATATGAATGAGATGGCTGGTAATGTCGAGCGTCAGCATGACGAATATTAAAATTATGAGATATTCAAATTACCAGTCGTGTGACCTCAAAAGTTAGGATGGACCTCTTGTCACGCCTACTAATGACCGGAAACTGTAAGACACATCCCTGTTGGCATAAACGCCAATGATAAGCTAAAGTTAATATATTCAAGGTACACTGCAAATTATTGAAGTAACAAATCGAATACTCTGAAACAAATACTTGCAAACCGGACGCGAGAAATAGCTGTGACAATTTTAATGCGTAAAGAGAACTAGAGCTACAAGCTACAGCGCATGATTCTAAAAACAAGGAGTAAATACCCTAGTATGACAAATCAATTATATATTCACTAATATAAAGGCATTTCACAATGCATTCAAGTTTCAACACTATCGCACGCAATAACATACCCTGGCGTTTTAATTAAATTATTATTAATGTAAATTATGGAACCTGTAAACCAGTCGGGATCAGCAGCTTAACTGAGAACTGACCGCTATTTTAGAGATCGAACGCTCATGTTAAAGCTCGTCACGCTTGATCTTAGCGATCTAACTGCAAGTAGTAGTAGTAGGAGAAGTAAAATTTTCAGCCTACTATATATTACAATCAGCAAGGCTATTGACATTACATTAACTATTAGAGGGCTTCAAATAACAATCACCAGGCTTTTCCAAGTTAAGTCTATTTCACTGCCCTGTTAGAATCATATATTTCGCATTATTAAAACCGTTTCAACTATTTCTGAAGTTGGGAAGGCAAGCAAACAAAGCTTCTGCTCCTGCTTTGAGCTTTCGATTTTTAGTGGCAGTACTGGCACGGGTCTAATATTCAGGGAGTGTTTTATGTTCAAACAATGCTTCAGCTTTCAGATTTACCGTCATTTCTACAAGTTCATCTTTTACGTCAGATACGTTACTTTCCTTGCTCGATTTCATGTGGAATGTAGTGAAAAGCCAATCGAAGAAGTGCAGTCCTATAAATCGTCAAATAATGGAGATATGTTTTGAAATCCATACTTGACATATTCAAATGTTCATTTTATTTCTATAATTCAGTGTCTGAAAAGCTCTCAGACTCCGTCAGCATACGCAATTTAGAAAAATATTTGAAATCGTTATCTTCCAGTGAACATTTAAATACTGTGATCAATTTTGATCTGGAATGGAAACCAGAGGTCGTAGTTGACCCGTGGTTGTTCATGCTTTATTGCTTATTAAAGTTTTCCCTTGAAGACGTTTTCGTAATTAATTTGTTCTTTGAATGTCAAATTCAAAAATTTATGTCTCTAATTGGTTGCATACTGGTAGATCTATATTACTGGTGAATCATATAATTCAACAAGCCTTTGCAAGCCATCACTAATTTATAACTACCTCACTTTAATGGGCCCATGCAATTAGTTGAAAGCTTCGCTGCAATATGATGTCTGCGTCAAATTCAGTAAACAACATATATAGTCTGAGCATTTTCAATGAAAAATACATGATAAATTTATCTAAAGGCCTACCCTAGCTGGATGCCGTCGGTGGAAACCGCAGAACAGAATTTTGGGTTTGTTCAAATAATCATTCTAACCATTAAAAAATCGTTTACCTTTTGAATTTTATATCTCATAATACGAGAAGAGAATTAAAATTATTATTCAGAGGTTATAAAACCTCACAGCTCATGAGGATATTTGAACTTCCAAAAGTTGATTCTTCAAGTTTAATAGCAAATTTATTATATATGAGTTCCGAGCAAACAGTTTGTTCAACATCAAAGTTCGTTTCCTCGATGCGCTGTTGCACAGATCATACACTTGATTAATGGTATTGTAACTTGTTTATAGTATTTTTCTAAAATTTTTTATTCACATTCATACAGAATTTTTTAGTTTTATTTTATGGATCAAAGTTTGCCAAATTGAACATTTTCCAAAACAAAATACGTTTGAATGCAAGGTCTGTAAAACCTAACCGATTCTCTTACATTTTCCTTGATTGATCCCGTTTTGACCCCTTTCAGTTTATCATCCCCTTGAGTTCTGTCCTTGACCACCAGGTGGTCGATACATCAACCACGTTGCCGATGATGCGGCTTGTTGTGACATTATCGACCACGTGGCGACTAAGTAGAATATGCGCTAGCTATACGACAACAGCTGTGGCTGCCGAAGTAAAGAAACTCGTAGATGATTTCTTCAGAGACAATAATACATGTTCAGCGTAAAATATGTTCTCTGCTGTTATCCAATTTGGATCATCATTCAGTTGCAACGGACTCATGCAGCCTGGCAACCGCCTGACGATGCTTTTTCTAATTTCATCCGGGGTCCGGAGCCATAGGCCCCAAATTCAACAGTTAAACTAGCTCTGTAACCAACGCTCAGCATAAACATACACTGCTAACTTAGCTTCATAGCTATGATGCCGCAGACCACGATAGAAACGCCACATGTCACACCAGTTAAGACGCGGCTTAAAGCCACAGCGCCGTTATATCCGCAGCCACTGTTCCAGCCAGCATAGTCTTCACGGAGGCTACACCCCGGCACACACCTACTTTTTTTTTACCAACCCCGCCTCCCTACCTTATTGCAGCCAATTACCGGCTCCAGGCTTCTTTTCCCGCTTCTCCACCTTAAGGCTAGGTTATTTCCCGAAAAGGTTTGTTTGGCTGGGGTGTCTTGGTAAGTGAGGAGGTAGGTGCATGCTGTGGTGTTGACTTTAATAAAGACAGAACTTGACTGAACATTGGCTGCAAGCTTACGGCGCCTATGGCTTTTACCACCTCACTCCATAGGCTATTCAGCTAAGTAGCACGTTTGCGCTCTGGAAGGAATATTAAAGTGACGATGGTATTGAGCAATGCTAGGTCTCTAAGATGCATACCCTCATCCGCACTTCAGAGTTGGAACCTCACTAACGCTCAAGATTCGTGGCAGCATCACTTACTTCCTTACTTACTTCCTAATAAGAACCCTCACAATGTGCTAGACTACACCAATATTTCCAACCCGTATTTAATGTTCTTTAAATCTAGACTGGCCTATTTTAAGTATTGCTTTTCCGATACAGAGCTTCCGCATGAGTTTCCATTCCTCGGCGTGCCCACATACGGTCCTCTGTAAGTTTCCGGTTTCCAATTGACATCTCACAACTACACTCAACGTATAACTCCTAAAAAGGTTTCATGTTATCAGCTTGGCGGAGTTTTATTTTACACATAGGGAAAGTGGTTTAAGCACCTACGGAACTCTTTCGTTTTTTCACTTGGGGGTTCATTTGCAGGTTCCGTTCGGTGAAAAAGAGTTGGTGAAGAAACAATTGAAAATCGTCTGCGAGAATGTTGGGCCTTGGACGTTCACAGGGGGTAACAAGGTGAGGCTGGTTGTCCATTTGTAAAAAACCATATGCTGTGTGAAAATACGCTGGATAAATTTCAATTCTAAAAAATCAGAAGTAAGCACGCACTTACGACAATAAAAATTTGGCATTGAAAAACTGACGCACTTTTCTTGGTAAAATTTGAGAACTGAATAAAGCTAAAATTATTTGACAAGTCACTAATTTGTGTTGATACTTAACTCACTTTTAATCGCTCTCCAATAAGGTCAATTTGTGAACATCAACTCAATTTCTTTGTGAAAATCTCGAATTAAGTTGTGGACCTACATCTTATTAAAGGATAGAGATCGATATCATGAATAATACCTGAGCAAATTATCTCTGTATAATTTTTTTCATTACTCAGTGACTGATTTCAGGAAAGCGCCCGACTGTGGGAGCTGCTGCTGGAGCTCTTTTGTCTCTCTTATGCATTATTTCCATTGATATTGCAATATTTACTTCCATTTAAAACAGGAATGTGTTACTTTAATACAGATTATTTGATAAATTATAAAATTCTTTTGCGCCATACGTATTTCCATCAAAATCACTACCGCGTAACAATTATTTTTGAGAAGTGTAATGTATGAAGTTACGGCCGAGAAGGGTGGTAACAACACGGCCGCACGGAACAGGCAGTATTGGAACCACAAAATGAACTCCAAAAAAGAACGAAGCAAATACATGGAGCACAACTTCTAAAACGGGCTTCTTCTTCGTGGCTAGTTATTAAGCAAGCATACAGGAATCCTGTTATGCTACAAGAGGAATATTTCGTTTGAAGGAATTTTTTTGCCATGGATTTTCCTCATTTTGATTTTTCTCTTTTTTGATAAATCGATTCGGAATCTGTGTTTGACCAAAATATTTTAGATTGGCGATGCCAAATCATTTTTAACCGTGCGTTGCTCATTACTGCCGCACTACATCAGCTACGTGATAAAAGATCTCGCTTAATGGGAGATTTTTAGGGATGACGTTGCGAACAATTTCTTAGATTAGTTGTGAATATCGGAAATAAATTAACGATCTGTGTTTTCATTTTGACCGGTTACTTTTTCCCCAGGAGCTGTCGAATGTTACCCTAACATCCCGGACACAGGAACAATCCACGAACGCCGTTTTGCAGAAAATTGAGCAGGAGGTAAGAGAAGGAAGAGTTAAGAAGGAAGAAAAGCGCAATTGCTCTCTAATGTGAAGATAGTGGAGAAAAGAGGCAGAAGGTGAAGAAAAGAGGAAGAAGAAAAAGGAGCGAGAAAGAAGAATAAACGAGGATGGAAGAAGTAGGAAACTCAAGATACGAAAAAATGGAGTTACGAGTAATTGGTGAGAAGGTGCAAGGAAAATTAGAAAAACAGAGTGAATAAGCTGAATAGAAAACGAGAGAAGTAAAATTGTAGAGAGTGGAAAACGCTCTTGAGAGAAAGAACAGGAAAATAGAGAGGAATGAGAGGATGAAAATAGTATAATGATAGAGTAGTAACAGGGAGGATTCCTTGATGTTATTGATGTTCATTTGCACCGTATAATTATATATTTATAATTTTGCAGCAGGGCCATGCAACATTTTATTTCGACCTAGCTTTGAAAAGCGAATCGCCTACAGGGAAACAAATACAAATTTCCTTCTGAGATATTGTCGGACTGTGACGTGTTCCGTTATTAAATAATATATAGCGCGAAACTAAACTAATATAAAAAATTATTATTTTCATGTTTCACCATTTATAATGACTTGAACAGTATTCAACTGTTCATCCGTGTTGTGTGTCTTGCATGAAGCTGAATTGAGGCGAGCATGTCATTAGTTATTTCAATTATTATTTGTTAAATTGATTAATAATTCGACTAACAATTTTTCAAGGAGTTTATAGCATATATTTAATGATGTGGAAATGTTTTTTTAACTCGCGAATAGAAGTATTTAAAAAAAGTGTTATTAAAGGTATTAATAGTGGTTATTTTGAATGCATACATAGCTCTTTACTTGTTTTAAGACTCAGCGTGCACCACTCAAAACATTAAATTTTTTCACATATATTATTTATATATTTTTGTCAAAATATGTGTGTGGACGCTTGAAGCCTGGCGCCATATAAATAATAATGAGCTGAGCGTATCCAGGATACATATCTTGTCTGGATACTGCCTGGGCCTGAAATTTTATTTTTAATTTTTATTACAGAATAGGAAAAGATTGCAGGAAACTATCGGATTCCAGAATGAAATTTGATTTTGCGTTAGTTAGATATAAATTTAATAACAAACATGCATAATAGTTTTACCCGGATTTTTAGTCGAATAGGAGTTTTATAGTCTATATTAAAATAATGTGGGATTGAAGAGTGTTTATGCATCAGCTATTTTACCACGTTTTTACCACGTTTTTCTTGACTTCGTATCGTGTGTGTCTGTCATTAAAAATCAAACCTTAATTTAGAGCACTTCTAAACATCCTAGTAAGCTGAAATTTGGCATGCATGTTTATGCTGCCTAACAATTCAAGATTTTATCATCAGAAATAATAATTAAACAAATTTTTTTTGAAAAAAAAAAATGTTGAAAAAAATAAAAAAAACACTAAAAATTCACGGTTTGGAATTGAGTTTTTTCTCGAACATCCACACTTGCCAACTCTGGAAATTGATTTGAATTGCTAAAATTGCTAACTAAAAATTAGAAAATAAATAAATACAAAAAATATTTTAAAAACCACGTTTTTCTGGTTTTTATAAAACTAAAAATAGTGAAATAAAATAAATAAAAAAAATTTAAAAAAACACGTTTTCTTAACGGACAAAAAAAGAAAAACATTTACTCTTACATAACATTACATAACATTTTACATAACCTACATGTTATGTAAGAGTAAATGTTTTTCTTTTTTGTCTGTTAAGAAAACGTGGTTTTTATATTTTTTTTTATTTATCTTGACTTCGTTTCGTGTCTGTCTGTCATCAAATTTTCAAACCTTAATTTAGAGCACTTCTGAAGTTCCTAGAAACCTAAAATTCTGTATACATGCTTATGCTGCCTAACAATTCAAGATTTGATCATTAGAAGTACTAATAATAATAAAAAAGTTACGATTTTCAAATTGACGGCGTCTGTCATCAAAAAATCGAACCTTAATTTAGAGCACTTCAAAAAATCTAACCATAATTCAGAGCACTTCTGAAGATCCTTGCAACTTGAAATTTGGCGTGCATGCTTATGCTGCCTAACAATTCAAGATTTGATCATCAGAAGTAATACGTTTATACTTAAAAATTGTTAAATTAATTAACTGACTTTTTTATCGAGAGACAAATTTACGGTTGGGAATCGAGTCTATTACGCTCCTGATTAACGGCTAACGGTTAGTCTATTTGTCAATAACACTGAATGTATAGAGAATATTTTCAGATGAATTTCTTTTAATTATTAAAAGTATTGAACTAAAAAGTAGTAAATAAATATATATAAAAAAATTTTAAAAAACCATATTTTTCTGGTTGTTACAAAACTAAAAACAATGAAAAAAAAAACTTTTAAAAACCACGTTTTCTTGACGGACAAAAAATAAAAACATTAACTTTTACATAAAATTAAAGTTATGTAGAATGTTATGTAATCTTATGTAAGAGTTAATGTTTTTCTTTTTTGTCCGTTAAGAAAACGTGTTTTTTTTAAGTTTTTTTATATATTTTATTTCATTGTTTTTACTTATGTAACAACCAGAAAAATGTGGTTTTTAAAAATGTTTTATACATATATTTATTTATTAGGGGTTACTAATTGAATTAGGGTTTATGGCAATGACGAGATTTGTGTTAAGAGGATTTCTAAATTTCAGGAATTATTAAGCCCCGGGCAAAGCCTGGCTAAACTACCAGTTTAGACTATTAAAACGCATTTAATTAAACTATATTCGATTGTGTTCCATAAACTCAGTACAATAATTTCATAAAACTTCTCATGATTTAGGGCATTCAAATAATCTTCATGTGCTGGCTAAACAGGGCAACTTGCAGGTCAATTCACCGGAATATTGGTAGCGCTTGCATTTTGATATAATTGAGTCATCATGCATAATTCTCTTTAAAAGGTTTAATTATTCGATAAAGTTATCCGATGCATTTGCAAACATTTTTATTAATTATTTTGTATTTTAAATATGGTTAATACTTGTGTGATTGTCTTATAATAGGCCGCACCATAATGAGGACCATTGTTTATGTGATATGTGACAGTAAATTGAATGCGTATAAGTTGCGAGTGAAATTTCTTTCATCTGATAATGTGATGGTGCACTATTGATGATAGTGGTTGAAACGTTTGTTACGCAATCTTAATATAAAAAAGCAAAAATAAAGAAGTTAGAAGAAATATGTAGTTAAAAAGTTAAAATGAGCGAAAATAATGCTATAGTAATATAAGAAATGTTTTCAAGTAAATTGATGTATGCCATAGGTTGCTAAATGAATTATTTACTATTGTTTTAATACTGCATAACAAATTCTCTTAGTACACTAAAAATAAATTGTTAGTGTATAGCCAATTAGGTTTTTGAGAGATGTACATTTCATAGCTCCTGGCAAAAAAAGGCCACAAGCCAGTAGCACAGGTTCATGTGTGACGAAAATTTTGACGAACTAAAATTACAAGAACAGACTGAAGAGGGCAGGAATACTGCTATGATGCGTATATAAGAAAATTAATTAATAAGGTTCAGAGCGCACTGTAAAAAGCTCAAGCTTAGTTTGAGCTTCGAACCCTCACGGAATTAATGAACCCCAAATTCCTTACAAAATTTTAGATCATATCAACACGGTGTTCGATGTACATGTACCATATCGATGCATTCAAAAGCTTATAAGTTATTTTATAAACGCTCACCACAAAGGCAGCCTCAGACAACCGTTGTTATTCAAAAGATTATGTTTGCTCTCATATATGAGATAAATTTACTATATATGCATTGGTTGAGGTTAACGGGATCGCAGATGTTCCGCACGGCCAAAATGCTTGGTTTTCGTGAATATATTGGAAATTCCAAAACAAAATTTGGGGTTTCCTCGTGTATCTCCTTTCAAATTAATTATGTCATCAAAATGTTGCACTGGGAAGACAGGCAGTTTGACATTGCTTTGAAATGTAGACGAAGAAGAATACCTATATTCACTTTCCTACCGCAAACACCACAGTAGAAGAGTACAGTGACAGCTCGGTTGTGGAGCTCTCGTGTAAAATTTCCCCAAATTGTGTTCAGTCCTGCCCTAACGAAAAATGACTGAAATAATTTATATGATGAAAACTACTGCAAAAAATTTGGGCTTTGTACAATTTTGGCTGCATTGCTAACATGGGTGAGGTTGAGCGCGAGGAAGTGTTGTGATAGTCTTGGGGTAGCTGCGTTATAGTGATGCCGACATTGACGCAAACGATTTATGTACTGATAGTGATAATTAATTTGCATCCAACAGAACTAGTGCTGGTAACTGCTCTCTTATTAGTTAATGACGATAATTTGCTCAATCAATTACCATACGGACTCATTGAGTTGCCATGCAAGGCCCATCAAAATTTCTAAAATTCACTGTCGCGCTTGTTGAAACGCAACTTTAACAGCCAATGTCGTTATAGAGTAACTTGCGCTTGCGGTGCATGCTAATTATTGCACTTTATCATATCACCGTTGAACGTGCAGTTGATGACAATATCTATTGATAATTTCTATTAGAGCAAAGATTTTATAAAGTAAAAATACGCATGGTTGGAAAGTTTAAGGTGCTATAATGCTAATTATTTTCCTATTTTAACCTCTGAACCTGTAAATTCATTTTTCTCCATTTAATGACGATGTACAGCTAAAACAATGGTTATATATATTCATTTTATTATACGGATGCAAACCATACCAATCAAATCACTAGACATTGTGGCGGACGTAATCATTAGAGTCAGAAGATCATTCTGTTCAGCTTTTTCTTATGGAAACAAAAGAATAAAAGGATCAGGAACCTGATGATGGATGGCACATTCAAGATTTCCATGCTGCATCTTTGCTTTCCATCATTTCCTAGAAATGCTTACAACTTTAGGATTACTAGAACTTGAACCTCACTTGGACGATTCTTAATAGTTGTATGCGAGGTATGTTATTAAGAGATATTGTTCTCATCACGAAAGCATATACATTGTTCGTATGATGAGAGAATTTGCGATGGAATATGGGCCAATAAAAGGGCTTGCCATTTGCACTGGCAATCCTACCACATGAAGAAAACATATGGGATCTTATGCAGTTAGAATTTCCTCGCATTCACTCCTATGGCTGGAATTGTGGGTTGAAATGCATAAAATGATGCCTCATGTGTAATTAAGCCACACTGCGCATAATCATATTCCCACGAAGTACAGTACTTCAGTCATTAATTCATATCTCGTGTCTTTCTTTCTATTGAACGTCATAAATATTTTGTTGACTCTTCAAACTCGTCGATAACCAATTTCCGTAAGTACTTCAACTTATTTACCTAAAATTTACCTTGTTACTTCGGGAACTTTTACTATTGCATAAACATTTATATATTTAATCAGAAAATCTTGTGTTAACTATTCCCAAGCACGAATAATACTCCTGTAAATTATCAGTTGTGAAGAGATCAGTAAACGACCAAAATACTTTTTTGTTCGAAAAGCGTACCAAAAAAAATTATGAATTCTGTTCACAGAACGCCAGCGGAGAACCACTAGCCATGACGTCATATTGCATGCATGCTAGTCAGCGCCATTTTGTGTTTGGTGTCATCGAGTGAACAAAGGGTAAGTAGCTAAGTCCACTTTTAGGATTAAGATTCTGATAGGACTCGAATCTGGCTATGTTTGATTATAAATTACTTACTCTGGTGATTAAACTACATCTGCAAATAATGAGTCAGATCTATATGTAGGAATCTTAGTCACGCTCCATGCTCAGAAGTACACCAGAGCAACTCTAACGTGTGACTCGTTGAACTCGTGCCTGATAATTCACATTATAATAATGCCTCACATGACGTTAATATTATGCATAAAGTTTCCAATTCATTCTCTTTCTGACATTGATTTATTTCTTGACTGCATAGAACAGGCTGGTGAGGTGCTTCTGGCACCAAAAGTCTTCAACCTAACAATAGACAAAAAATGTATAGCGGAATGGAGTGTTTTTCATTTTTTTTGGGATTCGGCTTCACAACAGTGCGGACAAATTGTGGATGTCAAAAAAAACGACGTGCGCAAAATTTTGCACGTCTAGGTTAATTTCTTCATGATTCAAGGGACGTTTTCAATCATATGAAAAAATAGCATATATATGAAAATGTTCCCAAAAATCCAGCTAACATTTTTAGAGGTCACAATGGGAAAAATCAGCATAAAACGTATTTATTAATGTATGTTCCATGTTTCAAAGCCCTACCTTATCATCTTTATCAATAAAAAATCGTAAGAAAATTATAAAAATATGTGGGTAGCGCACATTTATAATTCAGCGACACTGTTTTTTGGAGAATTAGATGGAACATGTCGCACAATACCCCTACTTATGCATATTTTTATGATATGTGCATTTGTGCATTACCCTCATATTTTTATAATTTTATTACGATTCTCTAATGATGAAGATGATAAGGTAGGGCTTTGAAACATGGAACATACATTAATAAAGATGTTTTCATGATGATTCTTTCCCATTGTGACCTCTATAAATGTTAGCTGGATTTTTGGGAAAATTTTCATACAAATGTTTTTTTATGGTTTTAAAAGTTTCAAACGACCTTCAAATTATGAAGGAATCAACCTAGAGGTCTGAAATTTTGCACACGTCGTTCTTTCTGTACATCCACAATTTTCCGCACTATTGTGAAACCGAACTCCAAAAAGTTGAAAAAATATAACTCAGTACTCACTGCAGTGAGTGACAGAGAGCTCATTTTCTCGTCTACGAGACCTTGAAGTCACGGACAGACAGACAGACAGACGGACGGACATGTCGAGCACAATAGGGAATTTTTTCCATAAATGAGATAAGGCGCTAAAAATGGTCCACCCTACTATGTAGTGCGCTAACGACCAATGCCCGGACTAGTGTTGGTCGGCCTCATTGTCTTCGTTCACACAATAATCCCTAATCTTCACGCCTTCACCTAAACCCAAACCTATACAGTATATCTACTCTAAGTAATGCAAGGAGAGGCTACAACCAATAACCCTTATTACAACTTTTAGCACACCTCCCATAGGACTAAAATAAATTCAACTGAAAAATAAATTCAACTATAAACCAAGCAAGCCTAAGAAATACAAATAATAATGCCTTCATATCGATTCCAGTCCAGTGTCTCAAGATAGAATGGCTGCACCAACTGACCACTCCCGAGGGTCTCACTGAGAGAAAGTGTTTTATGTCATAAGTCTTCTTGTGAAGATACTGACTTTTCTGCAAAAAAAAATGAATCTGAGTATCAAAAAATATAACTCAGTACTCACTGCAATGATTGACAGATAGCGCATTTTTTCGTCGACGAAAATGTGAAGTCGCAGACGGACGGACGGACAGACAGACAGACAGACGGACGGACATGACGAGCACAATAGGGCATTTTTCCATAAATGAGAAAATGCGCTAAAAAGACACTGCACTAGGTACACTCTCAGGTGTCAAGGAAATATTTTATATATCCTTGAATTTCCATATATAATTTGTATAATATAATATAATATTTTATATTTCCTTATATATGGAAATTCAAAGTCATCAAATGATCGACTTGTGAGTCCTTTTATGTTCCCGGCCTAACGATAGAACTAATTTTGCGACTAATATTGCGACGCAGTAATGTTAATGTAAGAATGTCCAGTCTTTTCCTGTTACCGTAGTGTTGACACAGTATTGTCATGGTACAATTCTCATATTGTGTTCGCGTTGACACAGTATTGCCACGGTACAATACACTATTTATGTTCGCTTATTTATATTTTTAAAATACTTCCCAGAGCAGACACGTAAGTGACAGTTAACACAACACACTTTTAACTTACAACCCATTGCGCTGTACACAATACAACCTATATGAACGATACATCAGGCGTTGTTCAGGAAAGTATAAGTGCATCCGGTAGTTATGAGTGATGAGTTCGGCCCTGGAACAGTTAAATCTTGTGTGACGACATGACACGCACTATAACGCATCAGTGAAGCCCATAGAGCATTCATTCGTTAATATTACGCATTCACTGTTCAATCACTGTCGAGATCAGTTGTGTCATTGTCGGTGTCGAGGTGCTGCGGATTTACAGGTGCAGATCCATAGATTGAATTTATTTGTGCACAAGTAGATACTATGTATATTTAAGTGTTGGATTTATTGTAAACCTGTAGAAGAAACTTATTCTAAATAATTTTCAAATATGAATGGTATCTATATGTTAACATAGCATTTGATATTAAATTCAAGCGCAATATTAGGTTAATTAATGATTAAAAAATCTATAATCAGGTCGAGGAAAGACTCTTGAGGTGGAGGAAATACATCTGAAGCATTATGTCAAAGGAACCTATTAACACTGTTCGCTTTACGAAAATAATAATTTCAAATAATAATAAATAATAAAAATTTCGCTTTCGACTTCCAATAATGAAAAATCACCATAAGATTTTAACCAGAAATGCTCGGTCCTAAATACACGAAGCAATCAGAAAAATTCTATAACCAGTATAAGAAACAAACTGAAAATTTTCAAATTTTTTAAATTTTTATATCAATGAAAAATTCTACAAACCGAAGTTTATAATAATTTTTTTAAATATAATATTAAACATAAATAAACAATAAAACCTTTCACTCCCAACAATAAACTAAACCAAGAGCCAACAGTATACTAACAAATATATGTTTATAGGATTTTTCAATTATTCAGACATTCATACTTTTAATCATAAATCTCCAGGTGATAAATGTTTCCAGAGTTTAACATCACCTCTCTTTATACATCTTTTATTGAGTCTTTCTTTCATTTCTTATAAAGTCTATCTAAGTGTCCTCCGTTGCATCTCGCAAACAAGCTACGAAATTCGTATCGTTCGTGGGATGCATATCCCACGAACGACTGAAATTGAAATTGAACATGAATATTCACAAACAACAATAATAAATAAATACGGTTTTCATCATTGAACTTGAAGAAACCAAGTGAATTTAAAATTATAACATAAAAACCACTAAATCTAGACTTTCATCATGTGTTCTCATTGCTTCAATTTTGTTACAATATAGCGGATAGACCAAGCGTCTCCATATCCCAACCGAGTTGAACAACTAGGCAGCCTATATAAAGGTTATTTGGCAGCACGTCAATTAATGATTTAGGGCAGTGGTTCTCAAAGTGGACGGTGCCGTCCCCTTGGGGGCGGTGGAAAGATTTGGGGGGGGGGGTGAGGCAGGAGAGGGGGGCGGCTGTCCGAAGTTCGTACGTTTGTTTGACGATTTGTACACAACACGCGCAGCACATAACTACCAGCGATGGGTTAGCCCACACAGATCTGTTTTTTTCACCTCTCCTGGGTTGTACGTCTCGGACAAACTTACGGCCGGACTCGCGGCCGGTCTCACGGCCAATTTCCAAATTTAATGATCAATGAATATCTCCCAAACTAATGAACTTAACTCGATGAAACTTGATACACGTATTTATTAGGACCTAACTACGATGTTTTGCTTGTGAAAATTTTCTGACTTTCGCTTTCATTCGTGAGTTATATGGCAATACGGGCCGATATTCGCAATGATCAAAGAATTTCTTTCAAATTGCTGAACAGAATTGTACGAAATTTTGCTTATACATTCCTAACTACCGAACGGTGATGTTTGGCTCGTGAAAATTTTTGTCGATTTGGCCTTCCTTCGCAAGTTTTTTTCTTAATTTCATTTGCATTTGTGATTTAAACAACAATATACGTGCTTAAATTCGTAGTGATCAAGAAATTTCTTCTAAACTACTGAACAGATTTGAACGAAACTTAGCATATGAATACCTAACCTCGGCAACGGTGATGTTCAGCCTCTGACAATTTTTTTTATTTTGCCTTCGTAAGCGAGTTATACGGCTATACGTATACGGCTCTTGGTTGAACTGGCCGGTCGAAACGAAATGCGGTCGTTTCTCCGCATACCCGCATAACTCGCGAACGAAAGCAAAATAGAAAAAAATTGTCACGAGCTAAACATCACCGTTGGGAGGTTAGGCATTTAAATACAAAGTTTCGTTCAAGTATGTTCAGTAACTTTGAAGAAATTTTTTGTTAACCGCGAATTTAGCGACAAGTTACCCAGCGATACGGGCCGAATTATAATGGCCCGAATAAAGAATATGTGTGAAAATCACGAGTGACGGTGAAATGGAAAAAAATCGCAAACTATGGCAAAATCGAAAAATGTCACGAGCTAAGAATCCCCGTTTGGTAGTTGGAATGTATTTTCAAAATTTCGTTCGAATCTGTTCAGTATTTTGGAAGAAATTCTTTGATCACTGTGAATTTCGGCCTGTATCGCCATATAACTCACGAATGGCGGTGAAATTTAAAAAAAATTCGCGAGCTAAACATCACCGTTAGGTCCTAATGAACACGCGTTCCAAGTTTCATCTAGCTGTGTTCTAGAGTTTGGGAGATATTACTTGATAATTGACTTTGAAGATTGGTTGTGAAACCGGCCACGAGTCCGGCCGGAAATTTGTCCGTGGCGTCCTGGGTTTCTAGTGCTGAAACAGTTAAAACTGCATTAAAAATAAATAGGTCTACTAAATTGGGTTCTATTTGTGAAAGGCACATTTGTGGTAAACCTTTCTCTTTTAAATTGCAGTGAATTAAACATGAAATAAGTAAATATAAAAAATATATTTTTAAAAACCACGTTTTTCTGTTTTTTACAAAACTAAAAATAATGGAATAAAACAAATAAAAAAAACTGTTAAAAACACGTTTTCTTAACGGACAAAAAAGAAAAACATTTACTCATACATAACATTTAAGTTGTGTAAAATGTTATGTAATGTTATGTAAGAGTTAATGTTTTTCTTTTTTGTCCGTTAAGAAAACGTGTTTTTTTAACAGTTTTTTACTTGTTTTATTTCATTATTTTTAGTTTTGTAAAAAACAGAAAAACGTGGTTTTTAAAAATATTTTTTAAATTTATTTATTTTCTACTTTTTAGTTAACAATTTTAGCAATTGAAATCAATTTCCAAGGTTGGCAAGTGTGGATGTTCGAGAAAAAACTCAATTCCAAACCTTGAATTTTTCGTGTTTTTTAAAATTTTTTTTATTTTTTTAAAATCATCATTTCTGATGATCAAATCTTGAATTGTTAGGCAGCATAAGCATGCATGCCAAATTTAAAGTTTCTAGGAAGTTCAGAAGAGCTCTAAATTAAGGTCTGTATTTTTGACGACAGACAGACACGAAACGAAGTCAAGAAAAGCGTGGTAAATAAAAAGAGGCGTATGTTTTTATATGTGTCTGAGGGTGGCGGGCACTAGAAATTCACCGAGGAGCCAAAGGGGGTGCCAGCTGAAAAAGTTTGGAAACCACTGATTTGTGTTAATTACCCTATATCGCAAATTTAGCTTCACATAATGTGGAATTAGGGAAAAGTTAAAAAGATGTAAAATTAGCTGGATCGCGTCATCGAATTATTTGAATACTTGTGTGATTTTGTGTGCCCATTCGAATGAAAATATACAGTGCAATAACACAAGTCGCATGTTATTCAAATCACCCCACCTCTGCAATCCAGTTTAGAAGTTAGAATTTAAAATCTTGCCAGCGTAATTTTTTCTAGTTTGAAATTTATCGGTTTATTATTTATTTATTTTATTTATATTATTTATTTATTAACCAATAATCATTGTCGACAGTCAGAAATGGAGCTAGAAAATTTTCAACCTGAATATCGGGGAATATAAAGTCTCTCGTTAATTGTAGACCATATTCTTCCAAATCACTCTGATAGAAATAAATAACTTTTTAGATAACCAATTAAAAATCACGAAAAAAATGCTCAATACACTCAACAAAATTGCTTTCCTCCTGATACGGGAGTATAAATTTTAGATGATTTTTATTTTTTGTTTAAATTCCATCCATGATATTCGTGAATTGACAAATATTTACAAATTATGAGAAAATCTTTATTTGTGATCAAAATAGAACGAAACCTTATTAAGAAATAGATGATGGGAAAAACATGGATTCAAGATAAACTAAAAGCTTTTTTACATAATTTTGGCGACGACTAATGGTGTTTCTTCCCTACGATTGATATCGCATCATTTACATAGATAATTCACTTAACAAAAATATTAAATATTGCAACTGGCTTCAATTTGAATATAAATATTCTTAATTCAAAATAAAAATATTTTTCACCTTAGAGGGCCGATCTCAGAAATATATTTCTGAATCAAATTCACACTAATCCAATATTAATGGTTCAAACTTGAGGAAATTAACTGGGATTTAAAATAAAAACATTAAAACGTGGAATCATCGTAGAAGAAAAAAGCTCACGCATATCATGGAATCAACAGGTTCTGTGATACAAGATTTTTTTTAAGGCTATTAAATAAACCAAAATGTTTATGTGAAAAACATAAATATTCGTATAATTGCAACGTGTCATACTATTTTAGTGACATTCAGCAACGAAAAAGATGATTCAGATGGTGATTATTTAACTAAAATTTATCTTTCTAGGTGCAGAGATCATTATGGCTGAAGAAAATCAACTGGTCACTAACTTGCTGACTCGTACAACGCGCCTCAGCGATGACGTCATGAAACTTGACCGTGATTCATTTGGCGGGAAAGTATCCATGTGCTACGATCCGGTGGACTACGCTCGACAAAATTATGAGGAATATCTCGAAAGGTTCTTCCCGCCAGGGCAAGAGAGAAAAGCCGGAAAGAAAATACTTTTCCTGGGCATGAAGCCTGGTTGGGGAGTAGCACAGACAGGAGTATGTTGACATATCCTTTAGAATATTAATCTTTTAAGTATTTGTGATTGATAATTATGATAAAGTTGAAATGTAACACTGCATTGAGTGAAATACAATGTATCATGCACTCACAGCTTACTGTCGAGTTTTATGCGTTAATCAATAAATCCATTCGTTATGTTTAAAACTCTCGATAACATCATGATGCAAAACATGTTCAAATTTCCTCTGGTCGTTAATTATTAATTTTGGTTGAAGACTTTTTTTTATGGTACTTTTTGAACATTTGTAAGATGAATCACATTACATTACCGTAAGATATTAACATCTATGGCCAAAACAAAATATTTATGCACGTAATGACGTGCATTACACTCTCAAATATTTCTTAGATACGCATACGCAATGATGTCTCGGATGTAAAATAATTTATAACAACCGCCCAAAACAACAATGTTGTAGTTTTTTTGCACAACTAATTCTGTTGACCGATGCTTGGCCCTCATGGCTTTCATTTCACTTAATAGTTTTTCATAGTGCAATTCTAATTTTATTGATTTTTTCATATAATTCTTAATCTCATGAGAATTCGTGAACCTCGAACCTAAATATAGTATGAATAAATCACTGACAGGCTCTTTGTTTACCCTGGGTAATGTTTTATGACGACATGGAGTTTAATAAAAATATATGAAACGTCCTTTGACAAATGAAACAGATAGTACAATTTGAATGTCATTGATTATAACATGAAAAAACTTTAGACTTGCTCAGAGACGTCATAGTCTCCACCATTTCAAAATTTATGATTTCACAGGTCCCATTCTGCGAATCAGCTTCAGATTGTCTGCGGCTGTCAATCAACTGCTCTGAAGTTGGACGTCCTAAAGAAGCAAAGACGGACGACACGGACGACTCGGACGACGCGGACGACGCGGACGACACGGACGACGCGGACGACGCGGACGACGCGGACGACGCGGACGACGCGGACGACACGGACGACGCGGACGACGCAGACGACAATCCTTTTGAAAATGCCTCTAGAACGGTAAGACTAATTATATCTGCATTTTTTATATTTTGGTCTGTGTGTGAGTGCACAAGATAGGTTTTATCCGAACTATATCCATATAATTCTTTTTATAGCACAGACGGCACTTTTTCGTGTATCAAAATGTAAATATTATAACCAGAGTTACATTTTAAAATGATGTCAACATTTGCTTGAAGTGGGGTTTCCCTGCTTTACATGGAAATACTGTCCCGGTTATGGTAATAACTGAAATTAAATCGAATTTTTATCCCAAATAATTGGTAGAAGTACTTCTACATCAATTGTTGTAAATATACGATCAAGATTAATGATGCATATACAACCCATTTTAACTGCTCAGTAACTGATTTAACTATTTATACTGTAGAAGGGTGAGAATCGACTATGGAAGCTGCTGCTGAAGCTCTTTAAAAACGACGTGGAGGCGCTCTTCAGTTCTCAGCTGGTCTTCGTGCACTACTATTGTCCTGTGATGCTGCTCGACTCCGAAGAGAAATACGTCCCTCTGGACCATCTTATTAAGGTAAAGTTTTAGGAGAGTAAGCTAAAAGAGCAACCGTCTCAATTATTCTCCCTATTCTCTGCCTCTTGTGCAAATATCGATGCACGGGAGTATCGGTTTTGAGGCCTAATAAATGGTAAATAGTTCTCATGGTCAAACACATGACAATGATTGTCATTTTAAAAAACAAATGGTATACATGGGTGCAATATCAATTATTATCACCCATTTATATATTGCTAACTAAAGTTGACATGTTGGAAGAATACTGTATTGAATGAAATTGTAATTAATTCCCTGACGCTGTCAAGACCGCTGCTGTGGGCGTTTCTGAGGACGCTCCTAAAAACACCAACAAAGGCGCTAAAAAATGCGCTGCCGAGGTTAAGGTCAGTGAATTATCAACAAATTTATCGAGTGAGATGGCGAATATGATATTTTGGGCAAAATAAATTCGACAAATAGATATTATCGAATTTATCGAATATTATCGAATTTTTCATGCATTTATTGGGTTGGGTTTCTCTTTAGTTCTTATCATTAGAACTATCTTAGTTTATGAGCGCTTATGCTAATGTGTAATGGCCAATTTTTTGTCCAATATATGGTTAGTTTATTGCACCATGACTAAACCTTTATTATTTAGTATTCTGAGATATATGATATTAGTACTTATATAAGTACAGCGTTATGACTCTAAGTCGCTTCGAAACTGTAGAGGCTTGCTTTGTTCCTAGCTTTATCTGCTACTACGTAGCTACGTGGCTAAATGTAGCTCTATGCGCGCTTTTAAAATTAGCGTTGGTTCCAGAGCTAGATTGAGAGTTGAATTGATGTCAACGGATGCGTTCTCCCTCAAACAACGACAGCTTGCAATCCCACGAACACACACACTCATGCCCATATACAAACACACGCATACATTATTGTTCTATTGTTATCAGCATGTGATACCTGCGTTTGTCGGCAATGTTGAGTAACAGAACGATAAATAGGTTATTAATTAAGTACTAATGGACGAGTGAGAATAAAATTCAAGAACCTGACAATTTTTCGATGCTATTGCGCTCTAAAATCCAATATCATTCATCAGTCACACACACAAAAACTAGATTAATAAGACAGTTTTTAAGTCCCCACAAGGTTAATATTAATAAACAAGGGTGGCGGGAGTGCTAAGGCTGGCCGCCGTATGCTGGAGGATCTGTGTGACGCGGCTCTATGCGAGGTCGTCAAGCTTCTCGGCGTGACGGACATCGTCGCTGTGGGCAACTACGCCGAGGAAGCCGCGCATCGCGCCTTCCCTGGCGCTGCCCCGACCGCTGCTAATGGCGTTTCCGAGGACGCTCTCAAGAACACCGACGAGGGCGCTAAAAAAGGCGCTTTTGATGTCAAGGTCAGTGAATTATCAACGCAATTCTCGAGTGAGATGGCGAAGATGAAATTTCGGGCGAGACGAATTCAAGGAAAATTAGCACAAGATTATTGTATGCTCCTGCAAATCTGTTGGTATGTAAAGTCTTCGACAACGAATTGTCTTCCATTTTTACTTATAAATAACACAAAATGGTTCCGCTACGAGATTCCGTCTCTGATTACCAAGAACGCTTGATCAGTCGAATAATGCTGTAATATTCATCCATTTACAATATTTTGGTGAAATATTTTTTATCATTATTGCGAAGTACTTTTTGTATTTTCTCCTGACTTCCCTGCCAGCAGCAGCCATTAAAAATCTATTCACTACATTTTTCAATTTTTAAAATACTTTTACATTGTCTGGGAGTCGGACTTTAATACACATACGAAAATTACAAGCAAGTCAATTATAACTAACGATAATAATGGCAATTTTTTGATAAACAGTTGCAGATCCATGTGATCAATCATCCAGACAATCATATACTGCGTTGGGACGAAACGGTCGAGAACATTCTTCGCGACGCCAAGCTTCTGCAACACTTCCCTAAGTATTTGCAAGAGGGTACACATCAAGAAACAGGTAGCTTTTCTCCCGAAACATTCTTTATAATTTTGATCAGTATGGCCTAATAAGAAAATATGTTTTTTGTTGAATATCCAAATATTTGGTTACTATATATTTGGTTACTATATATTATCAAACACTTATATTTTTTGCTCAAATATCGATGTCATCCAATTCACAGATGTGCCTTTGCTTTACATACACATGAGCATCCTCACGGAACGTGCCACATTCTATAAGGATCCATCTCTGGGATCCAAATATTCGTCGGAAGTTTCTGATGTGTTTGTGCACTCGTTGCAGATCCATTTACTCCATAGGATATCAGGACTCATTCTGTACACGAGATGCAGAGATGAAATTCTGATCGTGAGTGAAGCAAGTTAACTTGAATTTCACTCATTGCTCGAGGACTTGAAGTCAATCTTTTAAGTCAATAGAATTGAAAAAAGCGAGTTTAGCTTTTATTGGGCCTCCCAATTACCGGAAGGAAAAATCGCCGGAATAGAAGATATGACTTTTACGTTTATTTGTTAGGTATAACTAAGTTTAGAGATTCCTTTTTAAGTAGATCAAAAATATATATTTTTAATAGATTCCTTTTTATAGCGATGACGCCATTTCGTTTTCCTCATCAAGCTTTTATGAATTGGTTTATTGAATTTTTTTTTCTCGCAGGAAATTGATTAATATATTGAGATCTTGGTTTTCTTAGTTTGACTTTTCCAGCTTTGATTTGACCAGAAATTATTTCAAGTTTTTGTTTCATTGATATGAGATTGTTGGTGGTGAGGGAAGATAGGTTTGAGTTCAGCATCTTCATTCACAAAATGTCAATACTTATTTAATACCTTCCTCAGTTCAGGGTTTTATATACCAGGGTTGAACTTTATTTTTAAGAAAAGCGATCTAGGGGTTTATTTTCAACTTTATTCCTTTTTAAAACTTCCTCAAGTTGCTCCAGGTACGGATTTTTGCTATATCTCCTTTCCCTTAAATGATTATAGAAAGTTAACACAGTTTTTATGAAATCTGGGAAGTTATTACAGTTCCTTTTATGTCTTAAGAAATCACCTTCCATCAAAGCTCTCAAACAGAAGCTATAGGGTGGGCACTATTGGTGTTTAAATACTGAAAATTTTTGGCCTGTTTAAAAAAGGTTTCCATATCAAGCGGGCTAGTCATCTTAAAATTTTCACCCTATTATATCGTGATATCCAAGAAATTCAGCGCCAGGCTGCTTATTTCCGTAGTGAACTTAATTGACTCATCGATCGGATTCAAGTCCTCGAGGAATGATTGAAATTTACTTGTTACACTCATGATCAGAATATCATCTCAGCCACTCCAATCTCTTCTTCATAATATGTTCCATTGAATTCCAAGAAGTTGTTCTCCAGAATAAGAGTTTTTTTTTTGTTTAACGAGTTGAGTTAATTCATCCTTCAAAAACCTTCCTTTACCCAATGCTCTTCAGCTGACCCAAAATATTCTGGCTGAAAGTGTATCATTCCTACTATAGGGCTACAATTCATCAATGCAGACGAATGTCGTTAAGTCGCCGCACTCTTTCCTAAGCAGGTGCCTTTTCTGGGAAGATTGTTGTATGCTCACGCGCGTTCTCTTCCTCCTTTTGCTCAATCAAATGTTTTTAGCTAATCCAACACGTCATGCCTGCACCGTTGGAAGAAACTGCCTGTTTCGAAAACTGTGATGTCCGTTGGTAATACCCGTACTTCATGAGATTCAGCAAACAAAAATATTTTTCCAACACTTCGTTTACTTGGAATTGTCATCAAATTGCAGCTCATTCTTATGCTCTCCAGTTGCCGTCTTGGTTAAAATTGCCCAACTTATTCGGGTGCTATTGCTGGTATGTAACTACGAGGAAGATAACCAATGTTATATGATGTACTTTTTAATTCATGCATTTTTTCACTTATTTTCCCACCAATTTTCATCTAGCACTGGCAAGCCAACTCCGCCAGGACATGGCCAAATTGCGACTGGACGTAGATCAACTGGTCGAGGGTCAGCAGCAAATTATGGTCATGCTAACTATGATGGTTCCGTCCAGAGATGCGCCAAAACAAGAATCTGAAGCGGCTCTGCTTGCCAAAAGTGGGGCGGATCTTCAAAACTCTTCCACTGTCAGTACATATATAGTCTGCAGAAAACCCAGGTCAGACAAGCATCACTTGCCGGCATTAATATTGTTTCGAAGCTCGGATTTTCTACCTCCTTTTATGCATTATTTCCAGTGATTGTGTAATTTTTCTTTCCAAGAGAAAAATATTACTATGAAAGAGATAATTTTAAAACTCTGAACTTTTGGTGCCATCAGTAGTTTCATTAAGTTCACTAAGGCACATTTATTATTGATAAAAATATTTCGCTTGAAGGAATGTTTTTTTCTCTGGACACCAACTTTGATTTTTTTTCTTTATCTCAATTTGGAATCTTTATGTTCGACTAAAATTTTTCGGATTGGCCGGCCGTGGCAAACTCTTTTTACCATGCGTTGCACAGTAATGCTATGGTGCAGAAGCTGAGTGATAAAAAATGCCTCGTGGGAGGTTTTAAGGAATGAAGTTACCTTATAAATTTTGTTGCATTTGTTGTGGATTATTGAAATAAATCAACGACTTGTGTTTTCATTTTCATCATGATTTTTTCTCAGGAGCTTTCGAATGTTACCCCGACACAGGAACAATACACGAACAACGCCATTCAAGAAGAGAAGAGTAAAGATGGTGAAGAGCAGAGGCAGGAGGAAGAGACGAAAGAGAAAGGAGCGATAAAGACGAATAAACGAGGAAAGAAGAAGATGTAAATTCACGCTACGAAAAAATGGAGTTACGAGTAATGGGTGAGAGGATGCAAGAAAAATATGAAAAACAGAGTGAAGAAGCTGAATAGAAAAACTAGAGAAATAAATTTGTAGAGAGTGGAAGACGCAGTGTAGAGAAAGAAGAGGAAAAGAGAGAGGAATGAGAGAGATGAAAAGAGTATAATGATAGAGTAGCAACAGCTCCTTGATAATTTTGACTGGAAATGAAATTTTAAATTTTTTAATAATCTATACCGTATATTTATTTACTGGTATTTTTAATTTTTCGGCAGGGCTATTCACCATTTTATTTCTACCTAGCCGTGAATCACGGATCTCCTACCATGATATATGTACAAATTTCATCGCCGAGATATTTTCGGACTGTCACGTGTTCCATTATTAAATAATTCAATGTATGAAACTAAACTAATATAAAAAATGATTATTTTCATGTTTTACCATTTATAATGTTTGAGCAGTCTTTATCCACGTTGTGTGCGTGTTCTATTTCATGCCGAATGGATACAGATACGACCTATGTATATGTGACTGTTTCGTAAAAATATTTGATAATTTCAATACAAATTTTTCAAAGAGTATATATCAGACATTTAAGGGTGCTGAAAACGCTCTTTTTGTTTGAAAGCTTACCAGTGAAAGCATTACAGAGAAGAGTTACTAAAATAATTCATTTATTTTAAACGCACTTCCATTGCTTTTATGTTCAAAATTTGCCGTATATCTTGTGTACAATTATTGTCAAAGTCTGTTTGTACGTGTTTGAAGCCGGCTACCGCAAATATAAAGGGGCTGTTGGGGGCTCGTATCCAGGATACTTTTCATTTCGGGATATTACCAGGGACCTGAAGTTTTATCCATAGTGGCAGAATAGCAAAGAATTACATGAATAATTACAAATTGAAGTTTGATTTTGTAATTGGTAAACGTAAATTCAATAGAAAAACGCATAATTGTTTTTTTTTCTATGTTGAATGTGGGTTTGAAGATGTCTTCATCACACGAGTGTAAGAATACATAAGCTGTATTGTTTTAGTACCTAGTTACGATAACAGAGGCTACGGGATTGAAAGTATTAGTGATAACGTGATTAAAAAATTTTAGGAATTATAAACCCCGGGCAAAGTCTGGCTAAAAAGACAGTTTACGATAGAATGTATCTAAAATGAATTCGAGTATGTTCTAAATAATCAGTAAACCGATGTTTTAAATTTTCCCAATATAGGACATTCAAATAACTTTCAGGCACTTGGTGGCCAAACGGATCAAATTGTCAGTCCATTCACTTATTTACTTACAGCACTTACATTTCGGACGAATAATTCAGTTCTCTTGATAACACGCAAATGGTGCAATAAATTAATTTTGTTCTGCCTATAATATTAACTACAAGTGTGTCTGATTCACGTCGAAAGAAGTAATTGCGCTGGACTAAAGTAACCCGAACTCATGCCCAAGTTGACTCATGCAACTGAGTTATATCATATATAATTCTCTGTAAAGGAATGAATTAATCTAGAATATTATTTGTTCCGAGTTTACCGGTCATACTGCACGAGATTTCGGGCAGTTAACTCGTATGGAGTTGAGGAGATGGATAGTTGAAACCGATCTTCACTTTACTGGCAACGTGTAAGCTGAAAAACACAAAAGAATACGGCCTATCAGACACTAAAACACAAGTATTCACTAAGTTATGAAACGGTAGCCTTAGGCTTTACAATTTATATAATTTCATAAGGAGACAGGTGTAAAGTTTGACATTTATTTAGACTTACATAGCAGTCCACCTTGGGCAGTACGGAGCAAGTTCGTTGAGATAATAAACTATCGGTCTAATAGGTACTACGGGAGCGCAGCCGTACACCGCCAATTTTGTGCACCAACAAGCCCTGAATCGAACGCCTTGGATCTCTCCGGATATCCACCAATCAGCCGTGAACCACTCGGTTTTGTCCACCTCCGACCTGGCATAAAACCTGCCATGCACCACCAGGCTGCGGATCGAATATCACTCCGGGCATCGTTAAATTACGTAATTTTACGTTCACCGTATCTAAGGTTAGGTTTCAGATAGCAAAGTTCTGTTCCAAAATTTATCGTCCTTCGACGAGTGGCCGTTCGACCGAGGGCTGGTTCGACCCACGGCTTAGATACGGACGGTTTGAAGTGTTGAAGGCTACGTTCCGGAAGGCAGGAATCATGATGGTCCATTACATCCAGGGCAGTGGTGGTCTTCGGCAGGCGACCCACATTATTCGATGTATTTGTAAGAATTTTTAATAATGTTTTCAGATTTTAGAAAAGGCTTATATATGTTTCATTGTGAATATGTCGTAGGCTTTAACTGCATGCCAATGCGGGCCATTGTTCAAATGATTTGTAACAGTGCAGACAAGTTGTTGAAGTTACTAGTGAAATGTTTTTATCTGATTATGTCTCTATTGCTAGTAGTAATTGGAGTCAGAATCAATATATGCGAAAAAAATGCGATATAAATATCATAAATGTCTTCACGTAGATTTTTGAATGCCATAGGTTGTAAAATGAATTTTTTGCTGTTGAATTGACAGTGTATAATATATCATTTTTGTAGACTGCATAATGTTTGTGTGGGTCTAAGAACATATAGTTGTAGTCAGTAGATGGGGTCGCCTGCCGAAGACCACAACTGCCCTGGATGTAATGGACCATCATGATTCCTGCCTTCCGGAACGTAGCCTTCAGCACTTCAAGCCGTCCGTATCTAGGCCACGGGTCGAACCAGCCCTCGGTCGAACGGCCACTTGTCGAAGAACGATAAATTTTGGATCAGAACTATGCTATCTGAAACCTAACCTGAGATGCGGTGAACGTAAAATTACGTAATTTGACGATGCCCGGAAGTCACATTCGATCCGCGGCCTGGTGGTGCACGGCAGGTGGTGGTCAAGGCTGGAGGTGGACAAAGCCGAGTGGTGCACGGCTGATTGGTGGATATCCGGAGAGATCCAAGGCGTTCGATTCAGGGCTTATTGGTGCACAAAATTGATGGTGCACGGCTGCGCTCCCAGTAGATGTACAGTTTGTAGTTTTTTAGATGTACAGTTTGAAGCTCTTCGTACGCAAACGAATTAAAAGACGAAAACCATTAATTACGGCACGGAAAATCTCTATGGACGGAAAATTTTCATCATAGAATAGAATAGAAGTGTCGACGTTGAAGAAATAGGCCCATGGCCTGTTGCCGATTCTTGAACTTTTCGTGACTTGATTTACAAGGGATCCGGCCTTTGGAACCCGATCTTTCTATAGCTGACGATTGATTGAGATAATCGATCCCTCACAACAGATTCCATTACCTTGCAAACGACACTTGTCAAACTGACAGAGCGATAGTTGCCCGGGCAGCTTTTGTCACCTTTTTTAAACAATGGTGCCACTTGAGCTTCTTTCCAGTCAGCCGGCAACATTCCTTTGTTCAAAGTTTTTCGAAAAAGTGACGTCAGAGGGCCAAAGAGATAGGGGCTCAAAGATAAATCGGCATTTGATGGAATCTTTTCAAATACTCAGGCACTCAAAAATGTTGTCACTCGTAATTGCACTCATGATGCCAATCATTAAGGATCAAAAGAAAATTCTGTTCTGCTGCTACTTATTGAAACAGCAGCAAAAAGTGATAATGAACATAATGATAGATGGTACATTCAAGGTTTCCATACGACATTTTTCCTCTTTCTCTGGAACCTGAATCCTCAGAACGACCGTGGTCGCTTTTCATTGAAACGATTCCACTTTTAGGATTACTAGAACCGGAGTGCCACTTATAATAAAATAATAATAATAGCTGCTTCAGCGTTGGTTAGGCCGTAGGCCTGTTGCCGATTCTTAACATCGCAGAACATTTTCAGCTTGCTGCGGGTCTTGAACTCGCAACTCACTGCTCCAATTTTGGTTTCCTCAATCGCCCGGCCTCCTCATCGATTCTGACCAGAAACTGCATGGCGCACAGAGCTGGGATCAAACCCGCACCTCTGTGCTCCAATCTTGGATCTCTGTGGAACTGCAACCACTGGGCCACCTTGACCATAATTGGTCTACTCTTTACAGGTATACGCGAGGTAAAGTAGTATTGTAAAAGAGTCTGCGACGAATATTGGGCTTAGTCCATGCAGGTTATATAATATTTTCTGCACGTCAGCGACAAAATCCTAGAACTGTTGCTGCACCGCATTTGGTTGCAAATCATACTCGAGAATACATTATTGTATTATGAGAGAAATTGCAGAGGAAGTTGGAGGTGAATTGCTGGCATGGATCCACAGCTTCCTAACAGAAAGACTACAAGCTGTAGTTGTTGGAGGCTCGAGATCGAGCGTGGCTAAGGTGAAGAGTGGAGTACCACAGGGAACGGTACTCGGCCCAATCCTTTTCCTCATCCACATCGCCGACATAGATGTGGCAGTGAACCACGCCACTGCATCGTCATTCGCGGACGACACCAGGATATTAATGAACATCACAGACAGGACGGACAGTGAGAGGTTACAAGAAGACCTCTCTGCAATATATGACTGAGCCCTAGTGAACAACATGCAGTTCAACGGGACCAAGTTTGAGGTCCTGAGGTACAGAGGAACCGGGAGAGCTGGAATGGATCACCGCTACCTGGCACCTGACAACTCGGAAATCGAAGAGAAGCGACTCGTTCGCGATCTAGGAGTGTTGATGAACAATCAGGTCAATTTTGGTGATCACATACCGGCAATAACCGCAAAAGGTAGACAACAGATGGGGCGGATCTGGCGGACGTTCAGAACGAGAGAGGCAGAATCGATGATCACACTCTTCAGAGCCCTTGTAATACCTATCCTTGAATACTTCTGCCAGCTCTGGACTCCGTTCACGCTAGGCGCAATACGGCAACTGGAAGGAGTCCAACGAACCTTTACTTCCAGGATCAGAGGGATGGAGAATTTTAACTACTGGGGGAGGTTACAGCGACTGAGTCTGTACTCACTGCAGAGGAGACGGGAGAGGTGTGTCATTCTGTACACATGGAAAATGATAACCGGAATGGTGCCAAACTTCGAGAGCGAGACCTTCAAGATTCAGACATATCACAACGAGAGAAGGGGGAGACTGTGCAAGATCCCTCCCCTGCGTAACAGATCCGCAGTCAGATTTCAATCCCTGCGAGAAGGATCACTCTCCGTGGCAGGACCAAGGCTGTTCAACGCCCTACCAAGGGATCTAAGAGAGGGGGAGTTCACCCTGGAGACCTTCAAGAGACAGCTAGACGTGTTCCTGAGCACAATCCCAGATCAACCTCCCCTGCAACAATACCAGCGGCGAGAAGCAAGCAACAGCATCGTGCATCAGGTGGCCCAAATGAGGGCGGATGAACGATAATCAGAGGCGGCGATCCATCGTGGCCTGGGACTGCTATGTCCCAAACAAATACTAAGGATACTAAGAATGATGTTAGCATAGGTAAACAACGTTGCGCATAAGCATATTTCCACAAGGTTTCACAGTTGGCACGCCTCCCAGAAAGCTAAAATAGTTCAAAATATAATATAAGTATTTGCAAATGTGTCCTAGGAGCCTAACACTCTTGTCCCCAACATTACAAGAAACTAAGGTAAATTTAAGTGTAAAAATTGACTAAAATTTGATTAGGTCTTAAATTATTTATATTGATTTCTAATGTTTTTTAATTGATTATTTTGCAATTTTTGCTTCACCAATCGTCAAGACTATTCTTACCAACCTTATCCTTACTTGCTACCACCTCAAACTCCAAAATGTCTCACCAATCTCAATCACAGCCACGAGCGCTGCGCCGCTGCCTCAGACAACCCATAATCACTGCAATCCACTTCTCACATGTTCTCTCACACCCCACGCTTCTACTCTCACTTCCATCATTACCCCTGTATGCTCGTACATTCTTCTTTCACATATGATGAATAGCACTGCTATTCAAGAGGAGTAATAACCAGCCAATTCGTTCATACGGGCTTTAAGGTAAACTACTACGTTAAGTTTTTCATTATCCGTACATTTGCCGCAGTCCATGATATAGGTTGTAGTTTTTCAGTCAAGTAAAATTGACAGTTTTCTTCTTTAACTTAGGAAATCTTAAGACGAATCTCGGTCAGATACACATCAAAGGTTTACTAAAATTTTAATGGATTCTTAAATTGTTTGAAATTTGATTTATAGTGGCTCTGAAGGTAACTAAGCACATCAAATTCTTGAAAACGGCTATACAATGTCCGAATATCAATGTCTTTAGATAAAAATGGCTTCCCGAACTGACCTCTCCCAAAGCTCCCACTGCGAAAAAATGTTTCATACGAAAGTTCATCCTGTGAAGATACTGAATATCATGAAACTACAATCATCGCTAAAAATCAAATTCACCAATGAACTCGACATGGTGTCCTAGCGGTTGAAGTTATTAGTTTCAGGATTCTATCAGTGGCGGGTCCGAACCCTGCTTCCTATGATTAGTCTGGTCATAATCGGGAAGGTTATCTGGTGGTTGAGAATAGCACGATCGGAGAAGTGAGTTTAGGGTTCAAAGCACGGCATGCTGCAAGAATTTGAGATAGCAGTAATTCTTGCTAATTCTTGCTAAGGCTTCACTATTACTATTGCAAATATAGAAACTCGCGATGCATTTCATGATCCTGGCCTAGGGATGAATCGGTGTTAATTGATAATATGCGACTAATGTTTGCGACTCGATCAGTAATGTCGCTGCAGGAAATTACTGTTATATGATGTAACTATGGTTTTGATACGTTACAGCCATGGTGTTATTTGCCACTTATATCGATCGCCATGGCATGATTCACCGAAGACTATAAGACAAGGCACATAATAGATGTAATAAAAATACGTTGTTTATTGCATCAGATACAACCTTTAAATATTTAACATGATCATCTGCCAATATAGTTGGAATAAAAAGTAAAAACTATTTCACTCACGGATGTGGCTTGTGCTATCAGCAGGCTACATCGTGATAATGCTACGGATTTGATAAGTAGATAAAATCAATGTCAAACTATGGAATAAGTCAATAATTTGTTAAGTTCCGTTTGAATAAAATTTTATTTGCCACTTGTATTGACTTATAGGGATAAACGATTATAAATCATCCATGTGCACAATATCCGCGATGTCGAATAAGGTATTGAGAGTTTAGTACTAGCCATAACAATAAATAATGTATAGCAATTATTCAATGAAGCTTAGGACCAGCACTCGAATCGTTATATTCTTATTCGAAGGAATAAATTTATGCGTGCAATCCGTATGCTGCAAAAAAGTAAAAAAACAGAAATATTCTTAGTTCAATGCAAAATGAGAATCACTTGATAGGTATAACGTACCGAAATTGTGGTACTTTCATTTTTTCTGTCATTCGAGAAATTTTTTTCATCCGCTTAGAGCAAACTTCAAACTAAGTTTCGGAAATTTTCAGCAAACATTGTTGCTTTTTTTATTTTATGTTAGCAGACTTCCTGCAGATATGTTTAGTTCCTACTTAAATGAACAACAATTCTCTTTCCCTGATACGGTGACTTATTACTATTTATTGCAAGTTGAGTCCAGTTTTACTAAAGGGTTCGCTAAGAACATTCTTTAGTTTCGAGATTTGTCAGCATTTTTTATAAGCAGCATTAATGGTGATGATTGATAAGATTTATTGCTTTACACGGTCGTAAATTATAAAAGGAAATAAAACTAAATTTCGTGCAACTCTCAAGTTGATCGTTGGATGAATATTTAATTTTCGTTAATATTCTTCTGCATTCGTTGTCAAAGAATGCAAACTGCAATTTAAATTGCTGCAAACGGCATGGTTATAGACGACGGTTTTTTTCGCGGAAAAAATTATGCTTGCATAAATAAATTTTTATCAGCACAAGAAATTATGAATAATACACTTTTCTTTACTATCCATTCACTCGCATTCTACAGACGTTATTACGCTGTTCCGTTAAATCATGATAACTATTAAACGGTAACCGTTTATATTTAAACAGTAACAGTTTCTTCAAACAAAATCAAACCAAGAATAAAGTTATAGAAGCGAGTGGTAGACGTAAAATTTATATGTACCTGCTTTAATCCGATCGTTCAAGTCCAAATTGCACTTGCCATGTTAAAATAGCACATATTCGAAATCATAAAACTTATTGATGCAGACATATTTCCTCAAGTTACATCAAAATGCAACTTCAATGGCATTCAAGTATGGCATTCAAGTAAATATAAACCTGAAAGTTTATTTCCCCTACTTCACCTGGGGTTCAGTAGTCTAGAATGATCAAAATAATTTATGAAACTTTGATAAGGAAGCCATTGGTCATTGCGGTAGGAATTCTCATCACCGTTCAATTATTGTTAAGAGACAGCTTAGCGGAATTTTTTGTAAGTGCATGATCAATCGGTAGTAAATGGTCGTTAGCAAATTTTGATGGTGAAGATTCGAGGGTAAGATTGTGGGTAAATGGTCGGTAACCCATTAAGTCCCTTATCAAACTGTGCCCATAGACTCGCATTCTGTACTTCTTGCGACTATTGTAAAGAGACTATTTAAGAAAATAAGTACCGTATCATGTACGTAAGTAACTTTCGATATACCTGTAGGTATTGCTAAAACTTCGAAATATTAAGTAAAATAAAAATGAAGAGTGTTATAAGAGGGGATGGGTTCAAGATTGCGGTATGTAGATTTATGAGCTGATACACTATCTTGAACTGATACACTATCACATATCTCCTGTCACTATACGTCTTCGCGGACCACACTGCCAGTGCATTCTTAACATGTGGGCTAGAAACACGCTTGATGATATCGTTCATTTATTTTGTAATGACGTATAACACGAAATTTATGATATTTGCTAGGATTAGTGTGGTATGGGGACATCACGTGGACGGTGTATTAAATTGGTTTTGGAGCCTCTCAAATCACAACCATCACAACAACTTATAGAAGCTATAACGAACCTCACAGAAAATAAGAGAATGAACTCAGAGGAAATAAATAACAATAAAACCGTAACTGAATTTAATAACAATCTGGTGTACACTTTGAAGATTTAAGTTTTACGCTTGCTTTTATCGCGATTTTTCAGGAGCATGTTTCGAGACCTCAATTCCAGTATATACAGCCTTTAATTTAAAAACGTAAATTCAATTTACGGTTATTATATATCGCCAGTTATAAGGTCTTCTGGCAGTTTAGGATTGGTCCCATCTAGCACCATGTGCCAAATAGTAACATGTGGCCTCGTAACTGTAGGCCTCTTCCTCAGGCCTCTTTACAGTACGTAGTACGGAACATTCGTCATTCCACAGTCATAAGTGAAACTTTAAACTGCAATGCTATCAATCTGGAATAAAAATGATTCGTGGAAAGTCTTTTCACAAGACGAGTCTGAATTCAACCGGCTTCAGCATCTTAAGAACCAAATATGCAGCAAAAACAGAGCTATTACTGGAGAGGGACATACAAAAAAGGACCAGACATTTATAGCGGTGCTTGGTTTGCTAGTGTCATTTCTTTATGGACATCTGGAACAGCACAAGTGTGACTGGACGATTTATATCCTACTGCTTAAGGCGACGACAAATAATGGTTTTTCATTCCCATTATCAATAATGCATCACTTGAAAGAATTTTCTTCCTCGACTTGGAGTGCTTATGACTGGGACGACTATATTTTGGATTTTCGTTTTGGCGTTCGCTATATTCAGCTTCGCGCTGACTGTAGACGTGCATCACTGTTATATGACCCAAGCTTAATATGGCTGCTATTAGCATATTCGGCGAAGCGTCTGCTCGGCCTGCAGTCAGCTGCTACAGCCCTTGATCCATCCGTCTGTGAGGGAGTAGATTTACTCGTCGTGGTCGACTGCTCCAGCAACTGTCTAAAGGGAGAACAGACGCGGCAATCCTGCTGCTGTGGCCTTCACCTGGCGAGATGCGCGGGGCAATCATGTCGACCTCCTTCGATCTAAAAGAGTCATTTTGGCACCAGAGAGTCGACGCGGAACGCAGCGATTCTGCAGCGCGATGGCGTTGGCTGGATAAGATTATGGGAAGAGGTCATACAGATGCTTGGGGTGACCGGTGACGTATGCGTGAAGGAATCCCATGCGGTTTTGAAAACAAAATTGCTGTTGTGCGAGCTTCGTCAGCAGATGCTCCGTCAGCAACATTTGCGCCGTGCCCGATCGACTGTGTGCTCCAAAAATTCCCTTGCGTCACAGCTGACGAAGTCATTGCTGCAGTGCGCTCGCTGTCTAACAAGCAGTGTGCCAGCGATCCGCTGCCGACGTCGTTACTTAAGGGGAATGTCGTAACTCTAGCACCTTTTCTGGTCCAATTTTCCAACCGCTGCTCCACTGAGGGTGTTGTTACGGAAAACTTCAAATCAGCCTGCATTACTCCTCTATTGAAATATTCAGACCTTGAAGCTTCTGATCCAAAATCGAATTTCCAAGTAATTGTAAATTTCTATGTATCTACTACAATGAATTCTGATTCAGAAATGCATGGTATACCATCAATGAAGAACAAGTGGTAAAACCTGCGGACGTCGAGAAAATAGTAGAAAAATCGCGCGCTTCACGAACAGCGAGGAGCAAATTTTTATCGTTCCAGATAGCAGTTGAAATAAAAAGTTTTTCAGACTTGTATCTAATTTATTAGGGAAGTTATTGGACGAATTCATACAGTTACGCGCATATTTATTGGCAACACACTTAAAAATATTTAATTTGAGAAATAATATAATTTGAAGCATTTATTGCAATGTCTGCATTTATTTTCAGTTGAATTGACCAAAGAAAATATAATTACTGTGCATAACGGATAATAAAACGTTTGATCTTTGTTGTATTTATATTTATTAGAAAAACACCAAAAGCAAAAGTAATGGCAACATTTGAAAAAAAAACATATAAATTGTTGGCAACTATAAATTATTAATACTTTGTGTGACCTCCCTTGGCAGCAATGATAGCATACAGACGCTTCTTGTATGTTTCTACGAGGTGTTGGCATGTTTTAGTAGGAATTTTGTGCCACTCTTACATGGCAAAAGTCTTTAATTCTTCGATGTTGCTGGGTCTTCTTTTATGAACACGCCTCTTGAGTTCCCTACCTAAATTTTCAATTGGATTTAAATCTGGGCTTTGGGAAGGCCATTCCAACACTCTCAATTTCTGTGTAGCAAAATATTTCTGTGTTGATTTGCTTGTGTGCTTAGGGTCGTTATTCTATTGAAAGTCAAATGCCCGTCCAAGATGCAGTTTTCTTGCCGATTGCTCAACATTATCAGTTAAAATGTGTTGATATCCTTCAGAATTCATGATGCCCTCTATCACTGAAATATTCCCAGTACCTGCAGCAGCGAAGCATCCCCACTACATGATGGACCCACCACCATGCTTCACAGTAGGTAGAGTGTTCTTTTCCAGCAGAGCTTCACCAGATTTCCTCCATACAAGGCGGTTGTCATTCACACCAAAAAGTTCAAGCTTTGTCTAGTCCGACCACAAATATATTATTAAGCTCTGCTTGAGTAGCATCGATGTGCTTCCTGGTGAACTCCAAACGCTTCTCCTTGTGAATTGGCTTCAACAGTGGCTTCATCCTTGGTACACGCCCGTGAAGGCCCTCACGGTTCACGTAGCGTCGCACTGTTGACACATCCACAGTTTTTCCAGTACTAGCCAGATGTGATTGCAATTCCTTGGAAGTGATCTTCGGGTCTTTATTTACTATTTTCATGCAGGAACGCTCCTCTCTTTCGGTTAATTTTCGATTACGACCGGTTTCGGTTAATTTTCGATTCGACCGGTATTCCTGAATCACGGTCAGACCAATCGGCTGTCAATGCTCTAAACTTGAATATCTTACGGATTCAAATAAGGAGGCGAAATCGTCGTAGATGGCGAAACCCTACGCATATCATGGCATTACAGGTTTTGTTATGCACAATTTCTTTTTGTTCAGGCTCCAGAAGAATCTAATAAATAAGTGAAGAAAATAACTTTAGATAACTCTGAATGGTCTTTTGAATTTCAGTGACATTCAACAAGAACAAAGATTACTCAGTTTGATTTTTTTGTTTTAAATTTTTTTTAGTTTGTTAATCATTATGGATGAAAGAAATCAGGTGGCCACTGACCTGTTGAATCTTACAACGCGCCTCAGCGATAAAGTCATGGAACTTCACCTCCCTAATCTATTTGGCGGGAAAGTAGCCAAGCGCTACGATCCGGTGAATTACGCTCGACAACCGTACCAGGAATATCTCAACAAGTTTTTCCCGCCAGGGCAAGAGCGACGCCCAGCGGGGAAAAAAATTCTTTTCCTCGGCATGAATCCCGGTTGGGGAGCAGCACAGACAGGAGTATGTTGACATATTCTTTAGATTATTAATATTTTAAATCTTTGTGATTGATTGTTATGATAAAGTTGCATTGTAACACTGCATTGAATAAAATATAATGGATCACCAACAGTTTATTGTCATGTTTTCTGTGTTATCAGTAAATTCATTCGTTACGTTTTAAAACTTTCGCTAACATCATGATGCAAAACATGATCAAATTTCCTTTGATCAACAATTCCTTTCCTTTGGTAGTTATTTATTAATTACTTTATTATTTGCTTTGGTTGTTATTTTGTTAAAATTTCCTTTTCCTTTGGTTGTTATTTATTAATTTTAGTTGAAGACTTTTTATGGTACTTTTTGAACGTTTGCAAGATGGATCACATTACATTACCGTAAGATATTAACATGTATGGCCAAAATAACATATTTATACACGTAATGACATGCATTACACTCTCCAATATTTCTTAGATACGCATACTCAATGATGTCTCGGATGGAAAATAATTTATAACAACAACCCAAAACCACTAGTTGTAGTTTTTTTTGCATATCTAATTCTGTTGACCGATGCTTGGCTCTTGTGGCTTTAATTTCACTTAACAGTTTTTATAAAACAATTCTAACTTTACTGATTTCTATTTATATAATTTTTAATACCATGAGAATTCGTGAACCTCAAACCTAATGTTAGTGTGAATAAATGCGCGACAGGCTCTTTGGTAAATTGCATAGTTTTTTTATGAAAACGTGGAGTGTCGTAAAAAAATTTGAAGTGTCCGTGGACAAATGTCATTGATTATAATATAAAGAAACTTTAGCCCTGGTTTACAAATACCTCTTAGTCTCCACCATTTCAAAATTTATGATTCCGCAGGTCCCATTCTGCGAATCAGATTCAGATTGTCAGCTGCTGTCAATCAACTGCACTGAAGTTGGACGTCCTAAAGAAGCAAAGACGGACGACACGGACGACACGGACGACAATCCTTTTAAAAATGCCATTAGAACGGTACGGCTTATTTTGTCAGCATTTTTACATTTTGGTCTGTGTATGAGTCTACCAGATAGGTTTTAAATATCGATATAATTCTTTTTATATCGCAGACGGTGTTCTTTCGTGTAACAAAATGATAAAATATTATAACTGGAGTAAAATCGTCAAATGATGTCAACATTTGCTCGACTTAATTGGGGTTTCCTTGTTTTACATGGAAATATTGTCCCGGTTATGTTAATAGCTGAAATTAAATCGATTATTAATACGATTTAATAGATTTTTAATACAATAAATATACTACATAGATTAATGATGCAAATACAACCCTCTTCAACTGCTCACTAACTGATTTAATTATTTATACTGTAGAAATGTGAGAATCGACTATGGAAGCTGCTGCTGAAACTCTTCGATAACGACGTGAAGGCGCTCTTCAGTTCTCAGCTGGTCTTCGTGCACTACTATTGTCCTGTGATGCTGCTCGACTCCGAAGACAAATACTTAGCCGTGAAGAAGCTTCAGGTAAATTTTTATTGTGTAACCTAAAACATGAACAGTCTAAATTATTTTTCCCATATTCTGCCTCTAGTACAAATATCAATGCATGGATATACAATCCATGCATCGATATTGGAGCTGAACAAATAGTAAATTGTCACATAGTCAGCTCATGGTCAAAACCACGACATTAATGCATTAAAAGACAAATGGTATATATGTTTGCAATATCACTTATTCTCACCTATTTGTATATTGCTGTGTAAAGTTTGCGTGTTGGATGAATCAATAGTTTATGGTTAAATATTATCGAATTTTTCATGCAATCAATATGTTGGACATCTCTGGACTTGCTATCATTCGGACTACTATGTTAAATGTGCTCTTCCGCTTATATGTAATTGTCATGTTTGTCTCTATTATAATAGTTAGTGTATTATGAAGAATTTCATACAATCGTATCTTTCTTTAAGGTAGTGAAGCAAATAAACCTTTCGAGAAAATTTATTGAATTTAGTAGTATGGATATTAACTTCAAGCTTGGAATCTTGCTGAATTCCTGGAGCCGGGACGGTTTCAGTTGCGCCAAAAGGTAAAGCCAAGAGATAATGAATTCCTGGAGCCGGGACGGTTTCAGTTGCGCCAAAAGGTAAAGCCAAGAGATAATGAATTGCTGGACCGCGTCAAGTGAAGCGGTAACAGGTATGTCGTGGCTGCTGCTCCGCCATCAGCTACACACCAGGTTTGCGGTTCATACTGTGAAAAGTTATTTTGAATATAAAGATCATAGAAAACAGAGTAAAAAGCATACAGTAACTTAAAGCAATAAATTTATACGAGGTTAAGGAAAACTAAATAATCACCTGAGATTAAATGCCACTCAGTGTGCTAACGCACTTTTTGGAAGAATTGCATTGATAGAAAAAAGAAGAAATCAGTTGAAGGTGGATGCTTCAGACGGAATTAAAGTAAGAATAGTTGAAGATTTGGTGCGTAGAAGTAAGAATAAAGGTTAAGCGATTCGGCGTGAACTCTAAAAATAGAGCTCTAGTAGAAGCCTCATCTACCTAAAGTTGAGTTAATGAAGTTGAATTTGAATTGAAGTCTGAAGCATCGCACACGATAATTAAGCATAGATTTGAGCAAACTAAACAAAACGAAAGAATATCGGGCACTCAAACCAAGGAATAGATAAATCACAGAACGAGGAAGAAATTTAGACTTATGGTTGAATGCTGGTGAAGTAGCGGCGGCAGCGACAGGCAGGCTGGAGATCGCAAAATTTGGTGTGGCTACGGTGGTGTCTCAGTGCGAACTATTTGCGGAAACCCGGGTCTGACCTAAATTACCCTAACATTAAACTTACCCTAGACTAATCTTAGTATTACCCAAACATAAATTATTACTAAATTCAGTTTAAAGAATACAAGTATGATTAACGGTGGGAAATTTCCCACAGTATAGCTATTACCGTAAATTGGTTTGGAACAGTTGAGGGTTGCTGTGTTTCTAGCGTGGTCTGCTACTTCGTAGCTACGAGAAAATTAGCGTTGGCTCCAGAGCTAGATTAAGAGTTGAATTGCTGTCAACGGATGCGTTCTCCCTGAAACAACGACAGCTTGCAATCCCACACACATACACACTCGTTCGCACATACAAACACACGCATACATTATTGTTCTATTGAAATCAGCATGTGATACCTGCGTTTCTCGGTAATGTTGAGTAACAGAACGATAAATAGGTTATTAATTAAGTACTAATGGACGAGTGAGAATAAAATTCAAGAGCCTGACAATTTTTCCATGCTATTGCACTCTAAAATCCAATATCATTAATTAGTTACACACAAACAACTAGATTAGTAAGACAGTTTTCAAGTCCTCACAAGGTTAATATTAATAAACAAGGGTGGCGGGAGTGCTACTAAGGCTGGTCGCCGTAAGCTGGAGTCTCTGTGTGACGAGGCTCTACGCGAGGTCGTCAAGCTGCTCTGCGTGACGGACATCGTCGCTGTGGGAAAATATCCAGCGCACGCCGCTCAACGCTCCTTCCATACCGCAACCAAAACCGACAATGTTAAGGTCAGTGAATTATCCAACGAGCTAAGGTCAGTGTATTAAGGCTTAAGAGGTTAAGGTTAGCGAATATCAACGCCACTCTCGAGTGAGAGGGCGAATATGAAATTTCGGGCAAAACGAATTCGACAAAAATTCGTACAGGAAGTAAATGCTCTTGCAATTCTGTTAGTATGTAGGGCCCTTCGCGAATGAGTTGTGTTGCATTTTACCTATAAGTAATACAAAATGGTTCTACAACAAGATTCAACGTCTGATTTCCAAGAACGTTTGATCAGTCAAATGTCGTAATATGTTTCCGTTTGTAAAATTATGCTAAACTATTTTATCGCTATTGCGATATTGCGAGGTACTGCTGTTATTTTCTCAAGATTTTCCGGCCAACAGCCGCCATTGTAATCTTTTGACTAAGTTTTTCAATGTTTAAAATGCTTTTAGTGTTTGAGAGTCGGACTTTATTACGCATACGCAAATTGCGAGCATGTCAAATAAATCTAATGATAATAATGGAAATTTTTGAATAACCGGTCGCAGATCCATAGGATCAGTCATCCAGACAATAATAAACTGCTTTGGAACGAAACTGTTGAGAAAATTCTTCGCGACGCCCAGCTTCTGTAATACTTCCATAAATATTCGAAGGCAGAAGTTTCTTCTTCTAAACTGGATGATCTCACGAAAAATATCTCGAAGACGGACTTTGGCCAAGACGATGACGAGTGAGTAATGGAAGATAAAACAAACTGACCAATAAATGAAAATTGATGCACGCAAGGGTTGTCACTGCCTGAAATTATCGACATTGTTTCAAGCCACTAAATGAACAAGTTACAAATTCGTATCAGAAACTTTTTACATATTTGTACCTTATTTTAAACTAAATATTTGCAAGAAACTTATGTGATAGATCTAATACAACGGACTCTCGTGCTATTATTGGAAACAAACTATAATCTTCATCTATAGAAATTCTGCGTCACTGCATCCGTCATTGCTTGGGCTGATGCAACAAGAGTTTGAAAATTTTAACAAAGTTAACAAAAAAATCACTGTTTTCATTTCATTTTCTCTCACTTAAGTATCACCAAATTACTGGTATTCTTCGTTATTTTAGGAGATCCCCTGTTTATATGGATTACATCTCTTCAATCTTGTTGCAAGCTTGTTGTACCTGGCAATTTTTAAATAGATTTTGCAATAATAATCTATTCTACCTGTTTACAGTTATACAGTCACAACAAACAACATACAAACTATGCATCTATGATTTTCATGACGTCTATTTAGGTAAAATTATCCGTGAGTGATGATTTGATTGAGTTTGTGATTTTTTTTGCCTTATAAATGTCCATTGCGGTTGATTGCCGTTATGTAATGACTGGATGATAGTATCATCTCCATTACAAATCCGGTAATGGTTCGATACTGTCTGATACAATCACTCTTCGAAATAACGGTCTGACCGGCGTTCTAGTGACCGGCTGCCCCTGGAAATGAACCGTTTCAACTTTTTCAAATCTTGTACGGGTTTCCAGTATTGAATAGGAACAAACAGCCACACAGTGTTTTTTCCCTTGCCGACCGGTCACTGAGATGTCGATAAGAGCGTTTTACGATGATTTTTTGAAGTGTTGCTGCCACTCTCGTCACAGTAGTTGTCTTGAAGAGATCAAAAAACTAATGCTTCTTATGCTTTGATTTATTTGTGATTCACTTCCGTAGAGGAGCCAAGATACTAAAGTAAAGCTCGGCAGTATGGAAGGTGCAACCATGAAAGACGAGGCCATGGAATAAAATAATGGCTGGTCTTTGCAGCATAGCAAGAAGCGGAAGGAAGGAGAAGGAAGAGCGAGTGATGTAACTTTTAATCTTAATAAAAAAATTGATGTCTAAATTCATACAGTCGTAGGAAAAAAGACTACATAGATATCAAAAAATTTTTAATTATTATTGACCCATCAGAAAAATATGTTCCTTTGCTGGGGTCACCCAGGTTCGGCCAGCCGTACTAATAGTACTTTAACGTAGACCCCAACAAAGGCTTGCAATGAAAGACACTTCAGAAACCACTCTCTTGAATATGTAGTTCCAAAACTCACCTAAAGAAAAAGAACAAAGAATAAATAACCTGAACTAACATATAAACGAACAAAAGACAAAGTATGAACAAACCTTCTGATGAATAAACTAATCTAACTTTACAGAATATAACAGAATAAAGAACATCTCGGAATAACCACAAAATGCAAAACACAGGAACCAACAAATAACCAAGTTAAAACACACCTTGACACTGTGGGTTCAAATGCGGGACTCACTAACACGGACTATAACCTACAAATCTAACTTCCGCATTTTTAAACTGAAAACTAAAATTACAAAAATACAAAATTTTGAAAATACTAAATTCTAATTCCCTAACACCTTTGACGTTTATATTAGTAATTTAGTTGATAATAATTTAGGAATTTAGTTGATAATAGAATATTTTAAGACTGATCTAGATGTATCGAACAATCAAGGTAATTGTGTTTGTTCTCGTATGAATAAGATGCTCGAATACACCAGAAAGTCTTTATGAAGAGATTTAATTTTCACAAATTCTCAATTGAAGAACTGCATGGGCTTCTAGCTTCCTATATAACTGATTCCACTTTCTATATAAGATTCTATATAGCAAAGTTTGACCTCTAATCCCCAGCTGTGCGTGTCATCTATGTCATAAACTATCAATTGTACTAAAATTTTGTGCGTAAATAACCACGTTCCAGCAGTGACATTTGAGAGAGATGCCCACAATCTTATTGTATATGTGACTCCTTCTCATCTTAAAATATAGTTATACAATACTCTAAATTTCTGCACCCAGACTGATTGTCCTGCAGTTGTGTACGTTTCTCAGGTCATTCTGGCTTCTCTAAATGCACTTCCTTCTGACGTTCAATAAAATCTCCATTGCTTCCGTTGGTCTCTGTTATTTCCAATTGCACCGCGATTAATTAATGGAACTGCTAGAAATTCTTGTATCGTCCTATCAACCTTGGTTATGCCACGTCAGCAATTTTCATTCAAAATTATTGGAGTAATTTTCACACAAACAAAACTCTAGTACATTTGTTAATTTACAAATACAACCAAATGGATCAAATCTCCTCTCAAGAATCATTATTTGGTTTTTAATCTTTTGATCCCTCGAGAATATTACGCAATTATCGGTCGATCGACTAAGCTCATGTTGGATCTCGTCTAAAAGCATCAAAGACGGAGGAGCCTTTGATGAAATCTTTAAAATGGTATGACTGGTTGTACTTGCATTTAAAACATTTTAACCTGCGTGTTAGTGCAGTGGATGCTCCATAACTATTTTTTACATTTCAGAGACGAAACTCTTTCGTGTTGCGAAATATTAGAATCATATTAGATTGAATAGTTCAATTATGTATATAAACATCTGCTTAACGCTGGCGTTAACTATTCTTCATGGAAATATTATTCCGGAAACCTAATATTGAATATTAAAGCAAATTTTAATTGCAAGCAGTTAGTAGATTTATGGCAGCAGCGCATTAATAGTTCAATATCAATGTTATGAATACGAATCCTTTAAATTCTTCAGTAACTGAATAACAAAGTTTTATAATGAATACAAGTGAAAAACGCCTGTGGGAAATAAATTTTATTTTCATAGTTTTTAGAACACCTCATATACAATTCTACGCATGATTAAACCTTGACAAGCCATTTGCGTTTACAGTTTCGATGCTTATATTGCAAAGATCTGTCTCTTATATGCATTACCGACGCGTCTCATCCTGCTCTGTCCAGAAATATGTTCAACATGGTGTTAGAAAGACCTAATAATGACTTTAATAATAACACTTAATAACCACGTATTTTCTATGCTAAGAAGACTAGATTAGTTATCGATTTGACACAATATACTTTTACTTGTCAAAAATTCAATTTAGCTGTAAATTAGGCATTGTGCTGAGTCAGGACATTCTGTGCAAGTATAAAAACGCCTGTTAATCATCTTAGTGAATCTAAAATTTCGAATGTTTGATAATGCATACTGCTTGTTGAATAACTTGATACTTTGATGCTTTTTATTGAATAAATGATACTCGCTTTGCTGGTATTCTAAAGTACACATTTACCTAATGTATCCTGTCAGGTACAAAAACTATAAAATGTTTAGGGAGACAAGCAAGCAGTAGAATTTGAATCGATTTGGTGCTTGGCACAAGCGCGTTAAAATTGCGTGTAAATCTTTTAAAATTTTTTTGCTGCCTCCGGCGAGCATCGTTAATTATTAATTCAACTTAGGACACGAAGTTGAAGTGAGAAAATTGCTTATTAAGTCTGACCATGAATCATTGAATAAATTTATTTGAGTTTTATATGTTTTGGCAACAATCATGTGAATTTATAGTAAATTTTCATTGTTGCTTTCAAGAGATCGCCACGAACCTTGCCTTCGATGGCCAGAAACATCGACATGTGTCATTTCGTGAATCAAATTTTTTACGTTTATTTAAGGTTCTGGATCGTTTTTCTCATTCTGCAAACTACTGAAAACATCATTTTTAAAATTTAAAGTCAGCCTATGTCATTTAAAGTTATTTTTAAAATAGAAAAGTAGCCTATGTTTTAAGGCTATCGTTAACATCAAGTTCTGAGTTCATTGAACAAACAACCATGAACGGTCCCAGGGTAGCTAGTCCCGTCGGTGATGTTTGCTTTGGATTGGGCAAAAGGTCTTTCCCTAAACCTCTGCATCTGTGAGCGCCTAATTTCCTTAATTAAACTGCCACAGCAAAAAACATTACACCAGTACGTCCTCATCGGATGTGCTGTCGAACTTGTGAGTTCTCCAGCACGTACAGGGTGGCCAGACGGACTTTTTTCCGGACAAATTCCGCAATTAATTTTTTTTTTCAATTGTTTTAGCCGGATAAAATGTATGATAAGGGTACTTCCTAATTAAATTTAAAAAAAAAACTACAATAAAAATAAATGAATTTTGTTACCGGAACCTACAGATATACTAGTATATATATTGAGTTACAGGCCTTTTTTGTTCGCGGATTGTCCGTTTTTAAGACCATCTGGCAACCTTGCTCCAGCATAAAGGATGTGTTCTCTTCCGGTATATTCATCATTCCATTCATTTTATTATTTGCTAAAACAATTTCAGTTATTGCAGTTATTTAGCTGGACGTCACATGTGGGATGATATGGTAAAGTTATGTTAAAGTTGATGGCGTTTCTGAAAAGTTATAACTGTATCAGGTTAACACATTTGTAAACACGAACTTAATAAACTTTTCTCATGTTTACTCTCATCATTGCATTATTAGTGGCAGAAGATGTGCAAAATACACACTGCAAAATAATCATTGATATTCTCAACACCCTTTTTATTGTATACATGTTAAATCTCGTATCAGAGCATTGAAAAAAATATTCTGTACACAGTGACAGTTGTTACATTGGAAATTCATGCTCTTGAAAAATGGCGGCCTCCAACTAGCATTAGTTCACACAATGGCATTTATAGACGCAAACTACAATGTCGCAACAATTGCTCAAATCTTCGTTCACCGCCGACTGATATTATGTTATTTTTTTCGGACTCATTCTCTCATAAATTCAATGTTACGATATCAGTCGATTGTTGCCATTATATAAAAATTGTGAATCCAGTAAATCTTTCTTGTTCAGCTAAAATATCCGAGATTCTAATGCCACAACATTAAGGAGTGATTATTAAGTAACGTTTCACCCATTTCTATTAATATTACGTATTCCAATGATAAAAGGTAAATGAATGAATACTGCATTGAAGTTAATTTTACGACATTATTATAAGTGCGCCGTGTCTAAATCTTTGTACCCACAAAAGGTTTTTTAACGAGGGTTACAATAACATTAATAACTGCTATCACACTTCTATGTTCTGTCAGGTTAAGTTGGAAGATTTGACAGTTTTCTGGACAAAAGTCACACCCAAATGTACGATCAATATTTCTTGAGCTGCATTGAGTTGGTTATTAGTAATTCTATACGCAACCAAGTAAACAACAATTATACCGATACAGCATCATACACAAATTAATTAATACATAATGCTTTTTTGAAAAGAGTTTGCTCCCGCCAGTTCAAGTCAGCTAGACTTTCGAATACTGGAATTATCGAACAATTTAGACCATTAGGTTTCCTAAAATCAAATACAACTACTGTTGTCATCAGGGGATACAATGTGGGGGATACAACTTTTACGCATCTCAGGTTCACAGGCTTTATAATATTCGCTAAATCGTTGTTTAAAATTGTTCACATCCGTTATTGGTATGGCAACTGGAAACCCGCATGGCGAGATTTACGTAACCCAACACTAATGTTAGTACAACCGGAAGCGCAGTCGAAATTCTCAATAGCACAGTTACAAACGGTAAAGTTCCAGATTTATTGATTGGTGTTAAATTTTGGTTTCTATCGACTAATTTGTTAGACTCATTGAGTTAGACCGCTGTCTAACGTTAGCAAATGTAGCACAGCTAACAAGAGTTCACACGTTCTTAGCCTGTCAATCATGACTGTTCTCTGTAGTCAACGAATCGAATTGCGAGATGTTTTTTTGTGATGCTGTATAAGAATTGATAGTTTCCTGCCCTGGCCGCGGTAATAACCTACGATTACAATGGGTAAAACTGCAGAAAAATTTCTGCGATGATAAATATTAATTTTTTATAACAATGTTCACAGACGACATTGAGTTCTCGAATCAATTTTTGTCCTGAATCTTAAATCCCTCAAACCCGGTAAATATTGGCTATACATTTCATATATAGTGTCATCATATAATTTCAATTAAAGTTAAAGAAATGGACAGTTAACTAGTAACTGGCTACTAAGTTTACGCAGATTATAAGAAGCTATAGTTGCCTAGAAGATTAATGTTTTACTTTAATGCCGATTATTAACTCGACGACAATATTGAAGCTATACAATATCGATGACTGTGTACGACGCAAGGAATAGACTCGAGTATTGATTTCTTGCAGACATAGACGCATCGACACAAAGTGCGTCATTTCAAATTCACTTGAATTGCAGATTGTTCATTGCGCGCCACGCCCTGGTCGCATACGATATATAGAGCGTACCATTGACGAAAATGTTCTCAAAGAGTACGAAACTGAACCATTTATTTCACTATCTAACTTAAGCCAGAAAATATTCTGCTTCAAAATTTTATTTCGCCTTTTTTTGGACCACCGTGTACAGACTTCCATTGCCGTAAAATTTGCACTGAGACTAAACTGATGTATATTACTTTACAATAACAAACTTTATCCGATATGGACAATTGATTTTGTACTAACTTCCGCTTCTAAAGACCAGAAACCGGGATGTTTCAACATTCTTCGTAATTTCACAAAGATTTTAGATATTTAATGCTGAGGATGAAGCGCTACATTCACTCAAAGTTTGTAAGAATTATATTGCAGAAGTTCCAGGTCTTTGCTTAAGGCTAGTTTTCTCTGCAGTTCGTAAGGCAAGTCAAACAAATCCTGCCAATGACTTCCGTGAGCCCCAAAAGACAATGCCTTCTTGCAGCCGTAAGAGTTGACTGTTCCTTTGAAATCAAAGTTTGATCTTGAGCACATGCTTCTCTGTTCATTTCGGTAGGAAACTGCCCTCAAGGAATTGGAATTCAAGCTGGAAAGTAAAATTTGCGCGTGTGGAGGAAGTTCGGGTAAAAAGTTTTCTTGAAATCTTCGGTCTCGACGTGAAGCTTCAACAAGCATTTTATCTGGCAGTTCGATTCCTTGTATGATTCCGATGCATTGATAATAAATACGCTCAGGAGTCTCTCGCCTTATAGATGTAGCGCAGTATATGAGATTTTTCCCAACATAGTATGTAAAAAACAAGAGCCCCGACCAGTTCAGCACTTAATTAAGACATTGCTACACATCAATGATGGGGGCAACAGCATCTTCAGGCACTGGGATCTCTTTCGTTAGGACGTGAGTGGCGGGAGTCTGCCTGAGCGGCTGCAGTAGTGGCAATATGACGGTGTACAGGAACGTACCGACGGCCGCCACGAACACTACCCCCAAGAACGCCAAGTCGGTCGTTGCGAAATGAAACATTTTGAGAAATTCAGAGAGCATTTGAACGCTAATAAATTTTGCACATTACCGAACACTGAATAAAAGATGTTTTTATCGTTAAATGCTGCACTGTTCACAGTAATTAAACGAAAAATTCTAGATTTATTCGCATCTTGTTAATGACTTACACCTTTCTGTTATTGATGGCTTTTGTCACAACGACAACCACTCCGAAGAAGAGCGCGATGAGGAACAATATAAGCAGAAACACGTGGTCAAAAATGATAAGTGCCGTCGGCATAGTAGCGATCAAATAACTCGCTCGTCTTGCTTTTGTAAGTCATCAGGTATTGAGTACATTGTTGCACATTAAAACTGTTTAGATCAGAAAATATATTATTTCGGTATTAACTGTAGTACCAATCTTACATTTCTCTACTCTCCACGGATATGAAGGTAGAAGGAAAGTTTCCTCTATATTCCAATAGTAGTCCAATAAGAACCTGTATGATACTTGTCCGACCAGCGGACAAAAGCGTGGCCCCAACAGCAATATCTCGTCTGTTTGGAGAACAAGCAAAGGTTCAGGGCTGGCCTCCCGATTGTCACGTTGACTAACGACGCTGTCTCCGAGAAGGCAGGTGGGAGTGGAAAAATCTCGGCAAGACGTTGGACAGAAAAGTTATTTACGAGACGTTATTGGAGAGACGTCGATACAGTGAGAAACAATGTAATCTCAGCAATGAAGGATGAAATTGTACTGAAATACGCAAGTCTTAATGCTGTTGCGACTTTTGTATTTTGGTGCATATAGTTCTTGATGGATAGTTTTCGAATGACCTTGATGCCGTTCAGATTATGACACCCATACAAAAATAAAGCGAACCTATCGATACATTCGTGAAGTTGGAATTTTGCTGTAGTAGCTTATAGCGAATTTTAACTAGAAAAGACTTCTGCAGCCACCAATATACATATATAGATTTGATAGAAATTTACGTTTCTGAACTAGTTTCATATAAATATTTTCAGTGCGAAGATTAAGTGAAAAGGTGTAGCACCTTTGCGGGCTTCGACGGCTAAACTTCTCCCTCAGGAAATCGTCCAGAACCTGCAATACAAAATCATCAATAAGCGAGGTAAATATTGAAGTATTCAATCTCCTAGTAACGTAAAGCTCAAACTAATTTTTGGCAATAAATATTCAAGTTACCAATTTATTTAAACAAGAAGTAGTTCATGCTATGTAAATAATAGCATAGAAGAATTACTGGTTAACGTAATTTAAATAATACAGAAAAAACAAGATGATTATCCCAAATAACAGTACCCCACAGATTTTAAGCATATTTAGAAATTAATTACTGAGCAAGTTAATCATGAATAATAAATTAAAAAATTGAAACTATCATTAATTTCAATGAAATACATTAATGATGCATGATGTGAATTCATTATGGTATTAACACAGCAAGCATCATCGCGAAATATCAGTAACGCTCTAACATTACATTACGTTAATATACACGTTACATTAATATACACGTTACCTTAACATACAAGTTACGTTAATATACACGTTATGTTAATATACACATGTTACGTCAATACACACATTAAGTTAATACACACGTAACGGTAATATACATTAACGCTATGATTACTTAGGCAACGGAATATTTTTGTATGACATCAGCGTCGCAACTGTACTGAGAACACTGCATGACGTACCAGAAATTGTGACGCTTATAAAAGCAATTTGATGGTGCAATCGTCACACCATCTGAAGTGTCCGAAGCAACGGTTGAAATACGTCCGTGGTTGAGTAGATGCAGTCTGAAATAAAAAATTACAGTAGAACATATTTTTTCATAATTTTAAATTGATTTAGCTTGCAAGAATGTACAATACAAGTGTATTTGATATACATATAAAGTAAACATTACAGTATGAAATTTTCGTGGCATCATAACATATTCACTCTTGGCAGTAACAGTTTAACGGAAAAGTTTGATGTGAAATTTTTGATGCTCCCTACAGGGTTTGACGGCTCAGAGACACAAGATCGTCTCTGCCGAGCTAACTTTCTATTTAGGAATTTTGTTAGGAGTTTCTTGCTCACTTGGGAATAACAATTGCTATAGTACAACTCAAACTAGAACACGCAGCTCGCTAATACCATCTCAGGTATAATACTCTGGTATTATAATTTAGAGTTCACCGGACTACAGGCATGATTATAACTGGAATTCCTTGTCGTGAGTAGGAAGGTAGAGAGAAAAAGTAGAAATTTTTGCGACAACCTTTATAGCGAAATGCTAAGAAAACTTCAAAATGCATTTAATCTTTTTTCAGATGAATATGGAAGGAAGCAATTGTTTGATTTTCATTACTGAGAGGGAAATATAACCTGCATGATAGTGATGTTAATATAACCCGGAGAATTAACAATTGAAGAAGTGCGCGCCATGTTATTAAAGATCAAAATTCATAATAAAAAATATAACTCAGTACTCACTGTAGTGAGTGACAGAGAGCGCATTTTCATCGTCGACGAAAACATGAAGTCATGGACTGACAGACGGACAGACAGACGGACAGACAGACGGACAGACAGACGGACGGACATGACGAGCACAATAATGCATTTATGCCATAAATGAGAAATGCGCTAATAAGTCCACAAGGTGATGGCGTGGCCCAGCACGCGCCAGCAGGGCGGGCAGGTGTTAGTAGATTGGACGGCAGATTGCCTACAATATCCATAAAAAATGGAGGTCAAGAGCCAGGTCCATATTGTAGATAGAATCTTGAGATCAACTTAAGGCAATATGCCTGCTGCACTGCTCTTACTGGAAGAAAATATAATTATTTCATATTCAATGCGTGGCAGCATTCTTCGTTTAAATTGTATTCTTAATTAACAAGGTGACACCTCAGCTGAACTTATTAAACAAAAATTTCCAATCATCAAAATAGGTTTTTCCTAAAGATTCTAATGGCAATTACCTAAATTAAAACTTTTCTCTCAATAGATAATCAATACAATATATACGAATCGCACTTTTCGATCAATACATATTTCTATTAAAATATAATTGAATCGGTCGCGTTAATTTGTTGCCTGTAATTTTACACATACGTACGTTGCTTAACAATAAGTCACATTCTCTCAGAAATTTCACCAAAAACCATCATTTCTGACAAATTTATGAATATTCAATGTGTATTTAGTGTTACAAAACTACGTAATTTCTATCGTGAGTATTCAAGCAGATCCTTCCAGCTGTTTCTGACGAAATTTGTTTAGAGCAAACAGAATTTCCACTGATAGCATCGGCCGAAGGTCACGCGAGCCAAGCCATAGCCTGCTTAGATTATAGCCCCCGGTATCGATAAAAGAATTGCAGGAGCATCGGAAGATAATAGGGCATCGATCTCTGCTGACATCCTGGAGCAGCTCGGAGTTATTTTGATCAGAATGATTCACGTCACTGATCAGTATTTGTTGGTTTCACTAGTATTATAATGATATTATTTGATTGTTTCACTAGTATTATAGTAACATTATTTGTTTGTTTCGCTAGTATTATACTGACATTATTTGTTTGTTTGACTAGTATCAAAATGATATTATTTGTTGCATCACTAGTATTATAGTGATATTCTTTGTTTGTTTCACTAGTATCAGTCAGAGCACAACAATTTTTAGGTAGTTTTGTTTTTTTTTGTTTTTTATTCTGTGCATGTAGGAGACCGTATCAACTTATTATTCTTTCTTTAATACTTTTGTGCAGAATACTACGAAATCCTGAAACTTCCATTACAGCCTGCAATATAATTATTTGCAACAAAATAACTTGCATAGACTAAAGGTAGATTCATTGTGGAGTGTCAACTCTAAATTCTTAATGTCTCAAAAGTCTTTCTAACTTCACGTGCATCGACTGTGCATATCGTAATGACTTCCAGTTGACATTATCACAACAGCTTTGCGGTCAAGCCAAGAGTGTGCGGAGATTATTACAGATTACGGTCGTAAAAAATTACAGTCGTAAAAAACTTTAGAGCAGGAGTGTGCATGTGGCTGACCATGCAGGCAGGAGTGTAAAGAGATTATAACAACTGCTGTCTCTTATACACATCTAGATGTGTATAAGAGACAGTATCACAACAGTTCAGCTGCCGAGGCAGGAGTGTAAAGAGATTATCACAACAGTTCAGCTGCCGAGGCAGGAGTGTCAGGAGATTATCACAAAAGTTGGGCTGCAGTAGCAAGAATGTTCAGAGGCTATCATAACAGTTCGGCTGCCGAAGAAAAATTGTGTCGACAGTACAAACCTCAAGGGACACGTTCTCAGATATTTTAGGACCTCACAGAGTGTACTCCTAGCGTCCTTTTCTCTTGTAGTTTATGTTCGACTTGGCAATAAAATTTGTGCTCGGCTCGTTGCAGTTTTTAGCTGCCAGTCCTTTGGCTGATGGCGTTTCATTGCTGTCCTCCCATAAAGTTCAGGTCCACAATACGTGTCGGGAATACAATGAACTATTGTCTTCACTTGGCAGTTGAAAACTTAGGACATCTGACACAGCTGCAATTACTGAAATATATGCACGTTAGTTTTAGGCCTACTAATCTATGAAGAAATATAAGACTATTAAGCTAAGATAAAATATCCAACGCACAAAAGTGCTACTACTCAATTCCGAACACTCGACGCACAGATGGTCTGTTGAGATCAAGACAATGTATGAGTAAAATTTACTTATATTGAAAAACAAAAGCACGAGTCTACTATCAATTATTTTCGTTTCTACGACATTTTTGCAGGCATTGGCTAGTCTGACTCGAAATTCAGCTTTAGAACAGGACCCTCGTTCGTTACCGCCAGACAAAGCCGGGATTATTTCCTCTATCAGCCGCGTCCAGCGACGTCGCCATCTGACTTCCTATCAATTGCGTCGCACGCGACCACTCCATTTGCAGAAGTAATGCTCTTGCAAGTGGATTTTAAATTTATCATTTTAAAATATTTGGTTCAGCGAAAAATTAATGAATGGTTAAGCGAGATAAAATTAAATATTAATGTTGTTATACTGTATTACATTTAATATTATTATCAAATTAGCACTTGCATTTAATTAAGTTTTGCAGCATAAATCATTTATCCGAAATTATTATCTCAGGAAATGAACTTATTGGATCAAGCTCTTCAGGTTCGGTTGCTAATAACCATCAAGTAAAACATGACGGGTAGAAACTGTAGCCGACTTATAAATAATATTTGAAAATGATCAATCAATCTAAAAGTTTTCAGTTAAATTCAGAGTAACAGGAGAAATTTGAAAGTACAATAGCATCAGGCTGAAATGGCTGAAAACTACAATCTAAAAGTTTTCCGTCAAATTCAGAGTAACAGGAGAAATTTGAAAGTACAATGGTATCAGTCTGAAATGGTTCAAATTCTGTTTCAGTCAATAGGAAATGAATGACACCAAAGCCATTCAGAAGTTTCCGACAAAAAGCCAAAAATTTCTCCACAGTTTCTGGAGAACAAAGCCAGCCTGTCGGTCTTTCGTCGATGTTCGTTAGATTTTCGTGTAAGTTTTACGATAGCAAACTTCCTGACGGGAGACAGAGATACGGTTAGTCTGTCTTGTTAATCTATCAATAGTGTTCGGAACGCTCCATTGTGAAGGCCATATAAAATATTAATGTCTTGATCAGGATTTTGTCTTAGTTAAACAGAGATTCTGTTGCCCTCACAGAAGTAACAATAAAATCTGAAATAAAAACTAATTTAATTTTTTTTGTGCGTAATATTGAAATTGAAAATATTGAACGCCCACAAGCTAACAAAAGCTTTGCAGGCTACAAGGTGGTATTTTAACCCCATTTAAATGATAATACGGTAATGATAAGAATGACAGAAAGTTTCCCAAAATAAATACACCCATTACAAAAACCTCAAAAAAAAACTGATAATAGCATATCACTTGAAGCAAGCATATGGCAAAAGATGCATTATACACTGAAAATTAGGCTGTAATTGAAAACAGCCTGTCAAATTACTGTAATCTTACATGATAATCGAATCAAAATTAATAATGGTAAGAAAAAAATTGCCGAATTTAGTCTCTAAAGGAATTTAGAACCATCTATTTTAAAATCATCCGGCAACTTATTAAAATATTTTGCACAATTAAAAACTGCACCGTATTTTTTAATTTCTAACCAAACCGGGGGTAAGTTAACCTCAAAAATCCTAAAATATAAATATGTAAAAAAATTTCAACTTGAACTACAATTATAACGGCATCAATATGAAGAGGCAGGTTCAGTACGATAATCCAAAAATCTAAAGCCGTTAAAACATAAAAAATATAACTCAGTACTCATTGCAGTGAGTGACAGAGAGCGCATTTTCGCGTCGACTAAAACGTGAAATTGCGGACGGCCAGACAGACGGACGGACGGACGGACATGGCGAGCACAATAGTGCATTTTTTCTATTAATGAGAAAATACGCAAAAACAGATCTCAGATCAACGAAGTATACCTAGAGCATGATAATTATCAACGACCAAGATGAATATGGCACAAAAAAATAGACAAGCACAGTAGATAACGAATATGATACAAGTTTTTGAACTATGTGTGCAAAGAAATATAACTCACTACTCACTGCAGTATGTGACAGAGAGCGCATTTTCTCGTCGACGAAAACGTGAAGTCACGGACGGACAGACAGACGGACAGACGGACGGACATGGCGAGCCCAATAGTGCAATGCTCTAAAAAGAACAAGATGGAATTAATGGGAAAGTTTGCTTATACAATGGCACGGCACAAAGACAGAAGCGCTGGAGCAGCACTGGAGGCTAGCTATCAGACTGTCAATTGTCGCTTAACTCGGTTACCTGATGGCTGACCTTGCTGTATAGCGGACGGCTTTAGGGGCCGACACTCTCGAGATGGTACTTTCTTAACGACAATATGAGCCATAGAGGTTCAAAGCTATCAGAAAAGTTTTAAAATTAAACTTAGAATTGCCTGATAAAGTATCTCTCAAAAAGGAAGTAGCATCATACGTCCTTATGGTCCTAGGAATTGAAGAATAATTAGTATTGTTGAAGCATTCATACTTGACGTGATCAAAACGTGGAGTGCATTTTTTATTTCATGAAATTTCCACACACGAAGATTTCGTTATTGAAAAAGTATCATTTACGACAACAAAAATTAATTTCCTCGCTCAGTGGTAAATGGGCTGACGATTGATTCCGAATGATTCAATAACATAACGTAGGATAATAACATAAATAACATAACATAACATAACATAACATAACATAACATAACATAACATAACATAACATAACATAACATAACATAACATAACATAACATAACATAACATAACATAACATAACATAACATAACATAACATAACATAAGATAACATAAGATAACATAACAAGATAACATAACATAACATAACATAACATAACATAACATTACATCTGTCTCTTATACACATCTAGATGTGTATAAGAGACAGACATAACATAACAATAAAATAACATAACATAACATAACAACATAAAATAACATAACATAACATAACATAACATAACATAACATAAAATAACATAACATAACATAACATAACATAACATAACATAACATAACATCTGTCTCTTATACACATCTAGATGTGTATAAGAGACAGTAACATAACATAACATAACATAACATAACATAACATAACATAACATAACATAACATAACATAAGATAACATAAGATAACATAACATAACATAACATAACATAACATAACATAACATAACATAACATAACATAACATAACATAACATAACATAACATAACATAACATAACATAACATAACATAACATAACATAACAACATAACATAACATAACATAACATAACATAACATAACATAACATAACATAACATAACATAACATAACATAACATAAACATAACACATAACATAACATAACATAACATAACATAACATAAGATAACATAACATAAGATAACATAACATAACATAACATAACATAACATAACATAACATAACATAACATAACATAAAATAACATAACATAACATAAAATAACATAACATAACATAACATAACATAACATAACATAACATAACATAACATAACATAACATAACATAACATAACATAACATTACATAACATAACATAACATAACATAACATAACATAACATAACATAACATAACATAACATTACATAACATAACATAACATAACATAAGCAATAACAGACAGTAGCGCGCAGCTGCGAACGTATAAAGACGACCTCCCGAAACGCAAACGACTGCGATCTGTTGTCGCTGCTCATTTGGGAGGCCGGGTAGCTGGGGGGGCTTGACAGACCACAATATATGACACCCTCAGGCTACGATGATGTATTCAGACCGAGGTTAAATCATCAGACTACCTTGATATATACAAAGAACGATGACACATATAGCCCGCAAAATGTGTTATGATAATAAGACGATCACATGTACGGACTACAATGACATAAATTAACTGCGATTACATCATCAGACTACTATGATATGGGGACTACAATGCCATATATTGACTATAACATTATATAAGGATCAACAATATTAGAATATTCACTTTTTTGAAATGGCAAATTTTAAATTTTGGTTCTGCTGCCACACAAACTTGAGCCACGGAGATTTGTTACAGTCTATTGTATGGAAGAAAATACACGAGGGAAAATAAGTGCTTTGCAAGTTTATATATAAATTTATACTTATATTCTTAAAACCTTATCTGAACAGTTAGATGTTGAAATCTCGCGGTTGCATGTAGGCAAGAAAAAACTGCAGCCCAGAACAAAAATTTATTTCGAGTTAACCAACTAGAGGATGACTAAAATTTTATACCATACAGACAACGCACAATGGATGAAACAGCTTAAAAATTGTCCATAAATATTTTCGACCACAATAGCAGCGATCTATTATCTCGACAGTTGACTGTGGAAATCCACGCGACTCTATAGGCGGGTGACAGATCGGCGCCGCTGAATAAAATTTATTTAGAGGAATTAAAAAAATGTGCGAGTTGAATTTTGTTTCTTATTAACCATGCACGGCAAAGCACTAACAAAGGCAACACGGAAAAATCTAGGAACATGAACTGCATATAATACGAAATTCGGGAATATGAACAGAAAGAAGGATAACACGAGACCGAATCGCTACCCAAGCCGTCGCAGAATGGCAGTTGAACTACAAATGCGTTTAACGGTGCGATCCGTTCTAAATAAATGCTAGTTTTATTTCTGCTACATCCGAGCCACAACGGATGCACAAATTCCGAATTTCTCCCAGGAATTCAATTGGAGTTCCACGCTGACAAAAAAGTACACAAAGACTCCGACAAAAGACAAGAAATGTAGGAATGAACATGTGCGAGAAGGGTTTTATTTTACGGCCAGACTTCGAGAGATGAAGAAATCCACATTGACCGGATAGAGGAATTTAAAATATATTCATAAATAAAATCATTATATGTCATTATGCATATATATAAAGCATCATGATTCCTTAGAAAAATTCTTCAATAATCCATTCAACGTCGGAATAGGGACGACAAAAATTATTCCATTGATTTTTCGCATGTTTTGTTTATTATTTACTTGTAGTCAAAGTAGTACGTTTTGTATTGATGGAATATTTTTGCTGAAACTACAAATAATTAATTGTTATGTGAAGTAACTGCGCCGAAAAATACATGTAAACATGGATAATGGCAGGAACACGGCACAAGTATAATTAAATGTCATATAAAGGCAGTCGAGTGCACGATATCTGAGGGTGTCAGCGACCAAACAAGATATCCTCGAACTTCAGAGTTTACGGCATCGATCATCCCGTCAGGGCCGCGATGTGTGACGTCGCCTTTGAGGATAACTTCAATATCCTGTTAGAAATTCTGCCTGAGCTTCAGAGCCTTCATGCATCAAAGCCTAGGAAGTTCATCGTGAAATTCATCAAAGAGAGTCGCTACTTACTTCCTGACTCGGATGTCATCCAGCATCCATTTGCGCGGAGAATTCAGTTCAAACTACAAAAGGAGTTTCCAATGAGACAGATAAAGTGAGGTTGTGGAAATGCACTGCAAAATTTGATGAATAAACCCAAAAATTAAGTGAGAATATTAAAATCTTGCATGACAAATTTATTTTTGGAAATTTAGTGGTGTAAATGCAAAAAAAAATAATAAAATATTTGAAAGGACATTTTCAATATTTATCGAATTGAAATGTTATAAGGCAACCCCATTAACAGTTTGCAGCACAGAAGCAGATTTCCTGTCAAACTCTGAGTGCCACACGAGTCGGTAATTCAGCGCTCAGCTCACTCTGAGGCGACGTCTGGCATTTTAAAATCTGAAACGTCGCGCCGCTGAGGAATAACTCGGTCCCGCAGTTAGCACGGAAAAGCGGTGCTTTCACAAACTCTTTAGGTTTCAAAGCTATCTCTTCAAGTTTTAGGACTCCCCCTGAGAGCTTTACTGAGCGTCAAGGATATTATACGAGAGTCTATTGCGGCTCTCGAAATGAAGATACAGTCATGAAGGCTGCAAAATACTTCAGCCTTGCAGTGACAGCTTACACCCTTCTTGATACATCTTCACATTACCTTAAACTGACACTTATAACGCATAACGCATAAGTACACTTATAACGCATAAGTGTACGCATACATACACTTATGCGTATTTTTAAACCAAGCTAATGGGGCATGGCAATGTTTAATTATCAGTATAATATTAGTGCGTGTTATGTGCAATATTGCGAAGTAGATCGGAAAGCCATTCCTGTGAGCCCTCAAAACAAAGCGTGAATGCATTTATGAGAGTTCAACAGCAAACTGCGTGTCGTTAACTACCTCAAACGAGTTACGCTGCGCAGCGGCTATACATTCAGAACCTACACGCATACACATTGTTCATGAAATGATAGGCGATGGTGAAAATTTGTTGCAGCAAGAGCGGGGTGGGTGTTTGCCAGCTCAGGTCTCAATGTTTGCCACATGACAAGAGGAGCTTGTCCGTAACGGCATCTGACGCCATCAACGAGCCCGTCTTTCTGTAGCGAAATGACGGTACTGCAAATATTCCTGTGCAGCACGAAATGGAACTTGCGATGGTTGCTTTTTCTTTTGAATTTATAACAATTATTTATCTTCAAAATGATAGGACGATGCTTGGCAATATCAAATTGAATTTCTATTGTATCCAGCTTTTCAATTAGATCCCGAGATCTCACTCGTCAACGTGTTGGGATCTCCGCATAAATGCATTCGGGATAACAAATGAAAAATTAAGATCACAAATTCATATGAAGAAAAAAATGAGCATCTCTCAAAATTAGGCTCAATCCCCTAGTCAAGCTTGTATACATGATGTGATGGTATTGTAATGACCAATTACTGTTGTAAGACGAACCGGTAACCGGTTTTCACGTGTCAGTATTGTAAATTGTATCCTATCAACCAAAGCTTGAAGTGGAACGCACAGCTATGATGTTATGGACACTGAAAACATGTCAAACATTCAATTTTAAGTCCGTACAAATTTGAACACCACTTCACGTATCCAATAAAAACGTACTGCACATTTACTTTAATTGAAAAAAAATTCACGGTTCCGGCAAAATGGGTAAGCTTGCATATTTTAATTGAACACTACGAATCGGACGACGTGGGGCTATGCCTACACATTTTTTACCTGTCCGGTGACACACAAAAGTTTCTCCCTCACTAAAGTTTGAGCTTTCTTGCTGGAATTTAAGGGGCAAATGACGCACTTGATTATCTCATTTTCACGCACGACGACCTGTTTCATGGCTACGAAATGCGCCACTTTTTGCGTTTAAGAATTTTGCGTAGGAGGAAAAATTAAGCCTCAGCTCCGGAAATTAAATTTTCCTCGGGCAAAATTGAATAAATTTTTCATGAAATCTAAAAAATGCTATAAATGTCGAAAAATTGTTAGAAACGACCCTGATAAATTAAAAAGTATCAAAATATCACGTGTTACAGTTTATATTTTGATGCTAAAGTTGTATGCAACAAAGAATAACGTACAATTCAAAAAATGATTTGAAATTTGAGCAGAAAATAGTAAAGAAAACTCTATTATTGTGCTTTGTCGATGCTGATGCCAAGCTAGGATTTCCAACACGTGATGCATTTATCACTCACTTTTACATCTATTTCTGAAGTTTCAATTTCTCATGTCTAATTTCTCACAACGTCTAATTACAACAATATTGAATTAATTTAAATATACCGTTGAACCTACAATCCTTCTAATATTTTTGAGGCTGGCTTGTCCAGTTCACCGAGTCTGACCATGCGCCGACCTCCACCACAATTACTGTCTTCACCAAGTGCCCATCCATACGAGTGGCCATTACAGTTTGCATATGGAACTGCCGAGCTGCTGCTGCCACGGGGAAAGCGTTCTCGGCAGCCTTTGGATTACAGCGTTCGGAAATCTGTGGACTTTGGTTCAAAACCACCATATTAAAAGTTGTTTCAAAACGGTAACAACTGACGAGACCAGTGAAGATCGAAATTAAATTTTCACAAAATGAACTTGAGATGGGGTTTCGCTGCTTGTTTCCTCAAATAGGACCGGACGTTCTTGGATTATTTATCAATTAAAATGCGCAGTATGGACGGCGATGTCATGGAGGGAGAATTGCAAGTCTTGCTAGATAGCGTAGCTAAAGATATGAAAAATATTTGGTGATTTCGTAACAGATATTGAAACATGAGCACTTTTATCACCTAAAAACAAATGAAAAGACGGTTATTCTCACGTTTGAGTTCCAGGAGAGTTTTATTCCAGTTACAGAATTCTCCCTGAAAGATGCTATGAAATATGGTCGTCGTACTATACAGATTTCCAAACTTTCATGAGAGGTTAGGATTGTGTAGTCAACTGGAGGGCCGCTACTAGGTTGTTCGTCTTGCCATTCCTCTGCTAGCAGAGGAAGTGGTTTAGATTGTGCTTCCAAATGGAAAGTATTGCAGCAGCGCTTCTCCAGAAAGATTTCAACATAGTGGGAGTCATGGACTGTGATGTCGGCTGAGAACAAGAAACATGGCCATCACTCCCGCAGAAGAGTTTCAATAAACGCAACGAAGACGCAGTGCCACCATCAGCTTGATCGTCCTCATTATCGCCCACGCGAGAGCCTGGATCAGACAAATGGGTTGGCCACGAAGGCAAGTTTGGTTGCCCGAGTCTCAGGGAAGGTAAAGAATTATCATGAACAAAACACCTTATTTGTGGGCATCAATAGTGCTAGTTTATTCGAAGGCAAAAATTGGCAACAGCTATGGCGAAGATTCATACTTATCCATATACTGTACACAACCAATAAATTCGAAATTAGAAACAATATGCGTAAGAAATTTAAAGTAAATTGACTTATGTAATAGGAAGCAGAGGAGAAGCAGAAATCGAAAGTAGAGGACCGAAAGAAATAAAAGATGCAGCATCAGCAGCAAGCCGTAGAAAAAATTAAAGAGAACGCAGCTTATGAGTCAGCCAATTTGCTGAATCAGCGTCCGGGGCATTTCTGGCAGGGTTTTCCTATGAAGCAACGCACTCCTGCAACACACTACTGAATCAAGTGCTTCACTTGATTCAGTAATGTTTTACATTCCAGTCACGAATCAAACATTCGGTGCTGATCGTATACAGTCAAGAATCAAACGCTAGGTGCTGATCGTATACAGTCACGAATCAAACGCTCGGTGCTGATCGTATACAGTCACGAATCAAACGTTCGGTGCTGATCGTATACAGTCACGAATCAAACGTACGGTGATGATTGTATACAGTCACGAATCAAATACTCGATGCTGATCGTATACAGTCATGAATCGAACGTTCGGTGCTGATCGTATACGGTCACGAATCAAACGTACGGTGCTGATCGTATACAGTCACGAATCAAACGTACGGTGATGATTGTATACAGTCACGAATCAAATACTCGATGCTGATCGTATACAGTCATGAATCGAACGTTCGGTGCTGATCGTATACGGTCACGAATCAAACGTACGGTGCTGATTGTATACAGTCACGAATCAAACGCTCGGTGCTGACCTTATACAGTCATGAATCAAACGTTCGGTGATGACCGTATACTGTACAGTCAGGAATCAAACGTTCGGTGCTGATCGTATACAATCACGAATCAAACGCTAGGTGCTGATCGTATACAGTCACGAATCAAACGCTCGGTGCTGACTGCTGATCGTATACAGTCACGAATCAAACGCCCGGTGCTGACCTTATACAGTCACGAATCAAACGCTAGGTGCTGATTGTATACAGTCACGTATCAAATGCTCGGTGCTGACCTTATGCAGTCACGAATCAAACGCTAGGTGCTGATTGTATACAGTCACGAATCGAACGCTATGTGCTGATCGTATACAGTCACGAATCAAACGCTCGGTGCTGACCTAATGCAGTCACGAATCAAACGCTAGGTGCTGATTGTATACAGTCACGAATCAAACGCTAGGTGCCGATTGTATACAGTCACGAATCAAACGCTAGGTGCTGATTGTATACAGTCCCGTTTCAAACGCTCGGTGCTGATCGTATACAGTCACGAATCAAACGGATTAAAAAAATTGAGGACTATAAGATTCTGATTCTGTCTTGCGGAAAAAAATATTCTCTATTTAACTATGTTCAAATTATGGGAATATATCAAGTTTTTGCATAAAATTTGCCATAAATGTGGCGGCAATGAAGAGCGAAGCCATAACATGGGCGTGAATTAAATAGCAGCGGCAACGCTGGTCGCTGGAGACCGCGTCGTCAGAACCAGCATTACTTGTCAATGCTTAATCGGCCAGCATTGTGAGTGCGAGCAGGAGCTGCTGTGCGAGCAGGAATGGTAATGCGAGCAGGAATATGTGTGCGAGCAGGAATGGTAATGTGAGCAGGAATATGTTCACAAACAGGGATGGCAATGTATGAGTTCGAGTTGGGATTGCTCTGCTTGAGCAGAAGCTCTTAAGACGGAGGCATCCGCAGGATCGGAAGGCTCGCAAATCACTGGTCAAAGTTCAGTCTCAACTTCAGTCATTCTTTGTTTACAGAAAGTTTGCTTCTGGTGAACCTGCCGCAGAGCTCAAAGCAGCTTTCTTCCAATGAAAAAATAGCCGAACTTGTGAATTTAAGAGGCATATTTTTTAGTTTAAGTTTAAGAGACATATTTTAGTTTAAGAGGCATATTTATGTCATTGATTAGCAGTATCAAGTAAGCAATTTTCGGATCATGTTACGCCTTACGGCTAATGCCATCATCATCGAACCTTGCACGCAGCCTAGCACGGAGGATAACAACAATGGTGTACACTTTCAATGTTGTACACTTCTTTTTCACGTATAGAATATAAATGCCAGGAGTGCATAGAGTTCCACTATAAATTCCAGGAAAGTTCAATTATCAGCTTGACATCTATCTATTCCAGGCGAGATTTCAAGCAATTTTCTCCTCCTCTTTGTTCATAAATTTCATGTGAACTGTGAAAGTGCTAAAATAATATGAACGAAAATAAACAGCTTGCAGTAGATGTGAATGAATATGAACCAAACGACATCTTAGTATTTTGTACTATTAATACTTAGTAGTAGTACCAAACTATTTAGCTAACATTTATAGTGTTAGCTAAACACTATAAGTGTTATAGTGTATAGTAAGGTCGCTAACACTTGTAGTGTTAGCGATAGTTTTCGAATGCAGGTTTCACTCGAAGCAACAGACGCGGCAATGCCAGCAACAGGTGGTCAAGTTGAAAAAATTGCGGCATAGTCTACCTCCTCACAAATTATGGTATAAATGAAACACTGACAAGAACAATAATTTTAAATTCTCGTTACGGTGGAGGGATGTTCTGAGATGAGCGAGATGTAAATTCAATGACCCTCACAGACAAAAATAATTCAGCAGGAAATAGACCAACTTGTTTTCGCAGCTTTCGGATTGTTTGCGATCATATGACGTCAGTACTCAATAAGAACTTCTTCTAATGTAAGTTCAACGTAATAATGGATTCGTAATAATGGAATTCATACGCCCACATTTTTAACACAAATCACAATAAATGGACCGTTATGTTTTAAACATTTTAATTAAAAATAGGTGTTAAGGAAGCGAGAGATCATTGCATCATATGCTTTTTACTAAATTCTAAAAATCTCGGTATGTTATATTGTGTCTATATATTATTGATGGTCGCACATGAATCTAATTTTGTCGTCAACGTTATAAGATGTAAGTTGTTTGAAAACAAATGAATTGTATCACAAAAACGATAACCACTGATACGAATGTACCCGCCAGGATTGGGGCATTGGGCAATTAAAAGAAACCAGACGAGAACATACGACAATAAAAAACTCACCACTTTTCTCTGTAATTTTACAAATCGTCGCAGCGCAACTGGTTTTTACGATCAGGGGAGAGCTAACGATATTTTATTCATTTCAAGAACACCGCCCGAATGCTATGAAATTGCAGGACTTAGGCAAGTTGATCTCATTCGTCTTCGTAAAAGGACTCGTAAATCTGGCCATCAGCGACTTTGATAGGGAATTAATCTTTTCTTTTGGCGCTTGCAGATCGAGGAATCGTGTCAGCATGACTCCTGTCACGGTCACGAAACAGATTGTTCGAGTTTACTCCCAGCGATTATACGTTTCATGCCCCATTAAAAACTTGCGTTTATAAGGGAGATGACATAAAAAAGTTACACTCTTGCCTCTCGAGAGAATTAATTTATAATGCATGTAATTTCCGCCTGAATAGCAAAGTCAAGTCATTGAGCAGTAAACGTGCTATAACATATTTAGGTTATACAATAAAATAAACATCGCGGTTATGCCGCTGCTATTTCTCTTCTAAACTTCGGAAACTTTGCCGTATCTCATTTATGTTCGTGCCAGGTGTCCACTTTTTGCAGAGGAAATGATTGGATTTGAGCAAAAGCTCTCTCATGACAGGAAAAAATAAGTTAATTAAAATTAATCCGAACTGAAAGTACGGGCTTCAGGATGATATTGATCAAAAATTCCTTAAGCTTCTCTATCGCTTCAGCATTCGCTTAATATTTATCGCTTCAGCATTCAAATTGGACGATTTCAGCTCGTTGTATAAAATTGAAAGTTTATTTAAACAATATTGGATGTAATTTTAATAAGTTTGGGAGAAAGGAATACCTAATAACCTTGTTCAGATAATTTTACAAAGTAGTTTGACGTTACGCAACAGCCATAATTCGATGTGATGAACTCATACTAAGCGATAATAATGGCTCAAGCCTTCTAAGAATTACCCGTCCTACATTTATGACCTAAAGTATTGCCACCATAAGCCAATAAATATCCCCACTGAGCCACGTGTCGCAGCCAAAATTCAATAACGACGCACGGCCTCAGCTCGGCCGCTGGCCGTCACACGCATGATGGAGGGAGCGTCTCCGTGGCGCCCCGCCAGCGGCAGGCGGAGGCGCGTAGATCATTTCTCTCTTGGCGTACGCCGCGACCCTTTGTCCAGGGATACGGTGACTGTCGGTTATGCTATTCGTACCTAGAGTTACCTCCAGCTTACAAACGGGCTAAAAGTTAGTGTCCATGAGACTTTTAGGGGTACGGCTTGCACCTTCCTACATAATGATAGGCTCAAATATCTTTACATATACTGTATATATATATGTTCAAATAACAAAACGGAATAAAATTGCGACGATAATCCGAATAAAAAGTTGTAATTAAAAGCATTAAAACTGTATTTCTTTCCAATATTACACATTAGAAACAGGATTCAAAAAATGTTGCAATATGAACGAAAGGAATAAATTTACTTATATTACCTTATTTTTGAATTATTTCATCAACATTAAAAATTAGTTTCACCTCGATGGAGCTGCTTCACTGGACTGGTTAGCGGTTAACGTTGAATTCACCTACACGGTGAATTCAGCGCTTGGCATCTACGAACTCGCTGAATTCAGGAGCTAGTATTCATATAAACCTATAATTTCAGCGGTTGTAATTTAACTAGCTCAATTAATGCAGGGGCTGGTACTCAAACAATCCAGTGACTTTTGAGACCATCAGGAGACCAACAACCCAGAGGCAGGAATTGGACGCACCCTCCAGCACCACTCACGCGCGAGGTTTTGTGCCGCGCGTTGACGGCCCCCGAAAACTGACCCATCTTTTCACGCTCTTGAAACTTGGCCCACAAATGACTAGTCGGCTTTACTCAATAACGCTGTCAGTTCTTATTCTCAAGAAATTGTTAACATATTGGCTTCTATCTAATTTGGACCGGTTTTCGACTTTTGTTTTAATCTCGTCTTGTGTAATTTTTTTGTTTCCATAAACATTGTATTAAATTTGTAATAATTCTAAATCATTTCTCTGACGATGGAGCTGGTTTCCGAAACGTTTTCGATGTAGATGAATTAACAGGCTTTTCTCTACTTTCAAGATCTTGGTGAGCTTACCATAAGCATACTAATGCTTATCACAAATCAAATAAGTTCTGCAAACATTGAATTATATATAGCAGTAATATATTCCCTGAACTAATTAAATTGAGTTTATAAACCCACAGTTGTAAAAACACACACTGCCAGTTGCCTAATTAGGAGACTTATCAGAATAGTTTGGACACGATAAATTTTTCTTGAAGCAAAAGAAACTATATTTTGCATTTGGGAGCATCTAATCAGAGCGCAATCTCGGAAACCGGTCTCGAATTAAAAACGTGCAGATTTACTCAGGCAGAGAAAATTGTTTCGCAGAATGTACCGGTCGCTTAAGCAAAATATTCTACTTAATCACGGTGGTGCTGTAAATATCTTATGAAGCGATTAAAGAACGGAAGTGTTCTGATCTCGATAAAGAATAAGCCTCCCTTAAACCTTACTTATAACAGGGCCACCTGGAAAATTGCTTCTTACATTTTTACTGCCTTCCTTGTCATAAAAATTTTGCCCGAAAGCCGCTTGCTGAATGGCTGAGGCAAAGAAAATTTGGCTTCGCTCGTAGCGGGAAATTACCGGCAGGATAAAGCATTTATTAACTTCCTAGGTTACTATCGCTTTAAAGGATACTTTCGTTAAGCCAGGCAATGCTTTCGCATTCTTTTCGCCCAAACATTTAAAGATACGAAGGTTATTGAAGGGTATTGAAGTTTTGGTTAACTTTAAACTTTAATGAAACACAAAATTTTGTTGTAATTATGATGATGTGTTTTAGGCACGAGTGAACCTATGTTACATAACTATTTCGCATAGGCATGCAGGCATGATATATATTAAATAAATGTATTGTGCAAAATCCTCTGTCTAAAAAACGCCAAATTGTGGCGAGTCTTCAACTTCGTTCATATGACATGGGCATTTCGTTTTAAGTATTTTCAAGCATTGAGGATTATTGTATTAAAAACCATTGAGTTAAAACTTTATCAATAACTATTTATCCGCAAAAATAGTAATAGTCCTTATTACAGTAAATAATGTTATAATTACATAACCAAATACTTATTTGTCTTCGAATATTTGGCATCGTATTGACGTCTTATCAAAATTCTAAAATAGAATGTGACCGGAGGAGACGACGATAACGTAACGCTGACATAACGCATTCAGATATTAATGGAGTCGGATTATTCTCTTCCAACATAATGTGGATTTTTGAAGTGTAGGAACAGATATAAGCAACGACGCGTTTGATGTTCAGTCTCGCATTCTCCACAGGTAATGTTCTATTGCTTGATTAATTCACAATATATAATGAGGAAATAAATTAATTCTACGCCATCTTTCCCGGATCTGGGAGCGTAAGAGGGTTCACGGACTGTAAATATAATCAAGATCGACTTATTTAAAGTTGTATTAAATGGTAAAATTATGTGTCAAAATATTTCTTAATTATTAAACAGATTTTCGAATAACAATATATCCTAATTCGACATTAATGCAGCCACAGGGCTCTGTTTGATTACAATTGGTCTTTTATTCAATTGATTTAATTCTAATTTTAATTTTTTGTAATAATAAGTGTATGATGATGACGTCGGCCTTGATCAGTTGATTTCATACACGTCGGCCTACCATCAAATTGCTTTAAAAAAGTATTGATTTAAATTTCCCCAGCGCGACTGTATAAGCCATAAATAAACTTATTTAGTAAATTGCAAACTTTCATTGGACAAAATTTCAATCTCTAGATTCTACAATGCACTCAATATACAGTCTTGCAAAACAGCCATGTATCGTTTATAGGGCATAGCTCCTTATGAAATCTTGGATGCAATAAAGTACAACTCTTCTGATACATCTCATCATACTTATGTCAGATTAAAATACAAATATAAATACAAATTCATATTGGCTAACGAGTTCTGATTCTGGTATTAAAAAAATATTTATAGCAAAAGCGAGACATTTATTTCCTTTTAGCTTTGTGATGGTTAATATCTTGTTTATTTTTCGTCCCAAGTAACTCATTTTGCATGAGAAATTAAATATCACTAATGATTACAGCCTTGCATCCAAAACATCTTGTCAATTTTAAATTCTATCGAAAAATTGTAGACAGCACAAAATGCTGATCTACAAGATGGCTTGCTCAACATTCTGCATTGAGTTTTAAATGTTAATATTACAGCAGTCCCACGTAATAAGCACTAATTATAGTTACTATACCAACAAACTAATAGTCATTACTCTGACGTAAAGTAGCCAAAAATTCTGATGATAAAATTTTGAGTCTGAGTTTATGAGCTCAAGTCTACGGTAAATACTGATTCCCTCAGTTCAAGGAGCTATCTACACTTGAGTAGTTCTAAGTCTCCGCAGCGGCGTGTAATTCTAAATGGTTTAGCGCCTTAATTGGACGCGGAGGCTTCAACATTGGTCGAGTAAAGAAGTTTACAAATAAATGAAGCTCTCTTAGATCAAATTGAGTTTGAAAGTTGAGAACGTGAGAAAAAGTTTTATGTCTTTATTTTACTATCTCACAAGAATAAAAATACGTACAGGAAGTAATTATAAGTACTGATATATATATAGAAGTACTTATAGAAATTAGTACTTATATAAATTTCTCCAATTGCACTTACAAATAAACATCAGCGATTCAGTGCATCCGTCGAATCCTCAAATCCAGGAGCAAAAAGTATCCATTTGCTTGCTTTTAAGTATACTCGACGATCTCAAATAATTTTTCAACCATTCGACCTTCAGTACTCAGTGAAACAATATTGAATATTTTTCCTACTCTGCCTTGCGACATTTCCAGCAGGTCTATACCTGAATATATTAAATGAGATATCATGACATTAAGCAAACAAACGCTATAAAACCAACTTGGATTGATTAATTACTTAATATCAAGCATCCAAAGCCTGCACAATAATAAAAACAAAACTAATAAATATTGTACAAAATTATATATTGGTTTCTGCGATGGTTGAACCTACGGAGTGAAGTCGATTTCGACCTGTTCGGATCACTGAGGCCTGAAACTCGAGCCCATGGAAGGAATTTGGCACAGAACTCTAAGGACTTTCATACCAGTATTTAACTATCTCGTCGCATCACATGGCTCGCTAAGACTCTCGTTGCAACGCAAGGCTCGCTAAGACTCTCGATGACACACAGGCTTCGCTAAGACGAGCACAAGAAGTAAACACAAACGGAGTCACTAAAGAATTGGGAGCTTCAGGAATTGTTCAACAAGAATTAACAGCCATTAACATTGAGGTTAACAAAGCTATTAACGTGGACTGAAAAAGCGCATCGTAAGTCTTTGTATTTTGCGAAAATACATGGAAAATAGATTCAAAATTGCGCTTAAAAGATTATAAGAAGCAATCTAATAAGGAACAAGGGAGGAACCATTGCGTGTAAGGATCCTCATGCCCTTAACGATTCTTCAAGGACCTACATCAAAGACCATTACTTTTCTCATATCAAAATTTCCAGGTTGACGTCAAAATTCCCTAAAACATGAACAGCACTAGCTCTCAGATCTTAATAACACCGCAGTACCTAGTCAACGAGATCATATTGCAGGTGAATTGACGCCACACTGTGGCAACAATACCACTTTTTAATTGAGCATATTAATAATTTTTTAGCTGACTTTCACATTTTTGACATCTCATCCATGTTTTCAGTCTACTAGCTTTCACTGAAGCACTAAACCTGTTTTATATTAATTGGCATTATTTGTTAAATTTAAATCGACAATTTTTCCTCCCTCTGCAACTGCTCTCAGAACGAGTTCTATGGTTTTACCTACATATATACATTTCCAAGGTGTTTGTTACCGTTATTTGCTGACATTTAGCGTTATAAAAGCCTAGTTGTCTTGCACTCACTAAGACAAGTAGTCAGCTCACTGCACTCCCCGGGGCATGAGTGTAAGCCTTGACTAACATTTAGGCAAGAGTGTAAGCCTTGACTAATATTGAGGCATGGGTGTAAGCCTTGACTAATGTTGAGGCATGAGTGTAAATGTAAGCCTTGACTAACATTGAGGCATGAGTGTAAGCCTTGACTAACATTGAGGCATGAGTGTAAGCCTTGACTAATGNTCTAGATGTGTATAAGAGACAGGCGTAGGCCAGGAAGCAGTGCTGCTGAGAGCAGCGCTAATTCTATCCCTTGGGACTGCGGCATAAAGCACGTTCTGTGTTACGATTTTGTGCTGTCCCTGTCCCTTACCCTAAACTTAATGGAAATTTAATTTATTTTGATATCATCGGTGGTTTTTCTTTCTATTTTTCGCTGCTTTGTCTACCTGTGCTATTCAATGAAAAAAATAACTACCGGAGATGCAATTGCTCTACTAAGCTCAAACGGAACCTGAAATAAAATCGGACTTACAAAGGCCGTTTCTGCTCCTACCAATCGGCATGTTTGGACAATGAACCTAACGAAGCACTCATCTTCCCTAACTTCTATTTCTTACAGGTTTACTGATGTAGCTTGGTAAAAAATTAGTAACCAGAAATATAGAAGGAAATCAATCAGATAAAATCGTCAAACTCCTAGAGTGTGAAACTCACTGGTAACCATAATGTTATCGATGTCATGAATTATCCGACATAAACGAAATATAAATGATTTTTTATAGAATCATTCATTTTTTTCCACGTAATTAGTATGAAATTCCATCTCCGCAGCCTTCTTTATGGGAGCTCGAGGAAACATTACTGCGACTCACGCTACGTAAGTTTTACACGGTAAAATGATCTCCGGTTCAATGATCCACCAAGGAAATTTGGCGCTAAGGGAAGCTGTAATAGAAACTCCGATCAGCGTCTCGTCTGAAATATCCGCCCAAAAATACCCTCAGGAAAGATATGTGTGAAATATCCTTTAGAAGCCGCCATAATGCGAAGGGAACGACAGCTCAAGTTCGCCATGAGACTTACGAGGCAGCTTGGGGTGTGATAAGCCAAGACGATTCATGAGACGTCGCGGCGCTGAGGCGTGCATGCAAATGGCCTAATTTTTGGTTTCCTGGTACGAATAACAATGGGTACCGGGGCACGCGGGTCGAACAATTGATCATGGATGGGCAGAAAGTGCATGGCATTGGCTTTGCTTTTGTCTTCTTGGTACGAATAACAGTAAAAAGGGCACTATATATTTACGAAGAATTGAGCATTGTGGGCAGAGAGTGAAAAACATTGGTTTTGTCCTTGGTTTGCAGTTGCGAATAACAATTGGAACACGAGGGGCGAGGATTAATCATCTGCGTGGCATGTGGCTTATATTGTTTTCAATAAAATTAAAACAAGATAATGGAACCACTAATCAAATACATCCACTCATTTACACTTTTTGCTTACTTTTAAATAAATGATATAATATTTATTTTCTTGCTTTTTAATAATAACTAGTATTTCTTTAATTACCATCAATCAACACGCTAAATTATATGGTGAATTAGTATAGGTGGATTAGAGGCAACGAGATACATGTAAAAAGGTTTAAAATAAATGGAATTATAAGGAGTGTGATTACCACAGTTGAGGGATTATCTATCTATTTATACTGTTCTGAACTAAAAACAAAATAAGTGGGAATATTCCCGAATTTCATTGCGCTTTTTGCTCTTGTGAGGATCACCCAGAGCAAGTTTACCCTTTACATGGGCGTGTCAGAGCTACGTCTGCTCTCTGCTCGTGCTGCACCCTCAAAAAATATATGAATCATTTTGTTTTGATGTTCATTTTAAAACTGAGTAGATGTCTGCAGAGAATGAGGGCTTTGTCGAACTACAGACCAGAGAAGTGAATGTCTGCAGAGAACGAGGGCTTTGTCATACTACAGACCGGAGAAGTGAATGTCTGCAGAGAACGACGACTTTGTCATACTACAGACCGGAGAAGGAAGTGAATGTCTGCAGAGAATGATGGCTTTGTCATACTACAGGAGAAGTGAATTTCTGCAGAGAATGAGGGCTTTGTCATACTACAAACCAGAGAAGTGAATGTCTGCAGAGAACGACGTATTTGCCGTAATACAGACCAGAGAAAGGGTCTACAGTCTTGACGAACTTTTCCGAAGTTTTCCTGAGCAAGTAATACTGGTCTCTGATGAACGGGAACAGTTGTGTTCAAGTTATAGAACCACAGCGGACATTACATGAGTAAAATTTAAAAAAAGTCCTTAAATTTTAAGTATTTTACCTCGTGCATCATACTGAATTATTAGTGCTGACTCGATCCCAAAAGATTGGGCTGCATTCGCATGATAAAATTATAAATCGATGGCCGAAAACTGAAACATATTATGCGTTAAATGGTGGCTGCAATTATTGATGTCACAAACATTTGCTGTGGAATAGACGGAGAATATGCACATGAAGTATAAAGCTCGTATACCTGATAAAATTACTTCAATAAATTTGTCGGCGGTTAATATATGGTGACTGATGTTAAGTAATAAGCAACACAATGAATATTTGAAGGAAATTCAACATCAAGTATTTATAAGAGAAACTCTGACAAAATATTTTTATATTGTTTCTATGATAATAATTTTAATAATAGAGCAACCTTATTTTTTTAAGCCAGAATGAAAGTATAAATAATTATAAATAAAGAAAAAATAAAGGTCTTCCGACTGCCGATATCTGATGTCCTCATCTCTAAGGATTGTACTCGAGTTATCAATCTCCTAACTACAGAATTTCTCAGATCCTTTTAATTTTTTCCAGTAATTTAGTGGTTGCAATTTATGAGTTCTATCTTATTTACGCGTCTTATGTCCACCAACGTTTCATTATTAAATGTATCTTGTAACAATAAAATGAATTTAGTTGGCATTTAAAGCGTTATTTATGTACTAAAAAAATAACTTTCTGAAACCTGTTCAGACTTACGTCATCTGAAAAAAATATTTCGACTCCCTGAAAATTGTTTTAATAAAGTGCATACTTTGGTCATTAATCAGACTAGTATAAACCATCAATTTCTGCTATCTAACTAAAGTTCATAAAGAAAAACAAGGAAAACTGACGAAATAGTAGGTTGGAAAAAACGAAACCATACACTTTATATGAATACAAATGAAATAATAATGCAAAAAATTAATTCGTCATGCTCTTTCAATGCATGGAGAATAAATTTAAAATTAATCTCTTTTCACAATGATTCTGTTAAATTTGCATATCACTATTATTTTTTTTTGCTTTCTCTTAAATATAAACATCAAAAGAGCACTTACCACTCTGATTATTGGGGCCACGGGAGCGCTCATCCAGTCGTTACAGCGTAGAGCTCGAGTCTGCGAAGCGCAGCGGGCGAGAGTATCTCAGCGGAGCTCAGAGCGACACACCTACCCACGGCGCAGCTGGCGAGCAACTGACAGTCGTAGGACTAGGACAGCGGGCCAGAGTTACCAAATAGTGGCACAATGAAACGGCTCCCAAAACAGGCAAAAATTCAGTTATATTAATAAATTCGTAATTTCAGGTTTAATAATGCATTTTTCGTTTGTTATTATGCATTTAAAAACTGTAATACGTTTGCAGTTTTCATGGATTTTTCCTGGTCCGCGCAATTGGTAAAAGGCCCTGTTTTTCAGATTTGGCCGGAATACGGCCCACCTGGCAACCTTGGTCACGGCGCGATCTTCCTGGCCAGTCGCCGCTCCCGCGGATGCAGTTACGCAATTTAACGCCGGACATTTCATGACCTCAAAATGATCAAGAATATTTCCGCCAGCTGATTAATTTGTAATCTGATAGGGTAATTGAATTGTGGAGCTTCATTTCCCGCCCCTGACCTTATTTTAGCCAGTGGGCACTTGCAATTTTTCAAAACACGGAAAAGGTTTGGAGTGAATGGGGTCTTCAACTACTGAGGTTTATCGTTCGATAAAATATATTTTATTTTTAGTTAATTTAAAGCTGCAGACACTGTGTAACAGCATGGAATAATTTGACACAGGTTAGGTTTTAAGCAGGCATGGCGTGTTACACTAAAAACATGATTAGTTCTTAATGTCCTAACAGTGATAGACTTTGTTAACTCAACTCGAGCATAGAGCGGGCATCGCACTGATGCGTCCTTTGATCGGTAGAAACTGGGTCAGGATGATCCACAATCACAATTAATTTGGACAAAGTTGTATTCATTTCTCTTATTACCGCGTCGAAGCCTCTATCACCTAGACTACAACAAGGTTACAGCAGCGGCAGTAGCAGCAGTAGCAGTAGCAGCAGTAGCAACATCAGTAGCAGCAGTAACAGCAGTAACAGCAGTAGCAGCAGCAGCAGCAGCAGTAGCAGCAGTAGCAACATCAGTAGCAGCAGTAACAGCAGTAACAGCAGTAGCAACATCAGTAGCAGCAGTAACAGCAGTAACAGCAGTAGCAGCAGCAGCAGCAGCAGCATCAGTAGCAGCACCAGCAGCAGTAGCAGCACCTGCAGCAGCAGCAGCAGCAGCAGCAGCATCAGTAGCAGCACCAGCAGCAGCAGCAGGGCTGATGACATAAGCTACGCGTCATTTGCTCATTAAGCGGCTATTGCGCTCTGGATTATGATAGCTCGCATCCCTGCCTCTGCATGGCTACTTTTATTTCAGTACTTTTCAGGCGCTGCTGCTCAACTCTGTTTTTGTCGATCACAGATGCTGTTGGTTGCTAAATGTAAGCGGAATGTTATTATGCTTCACTATAGTCATAAAAATGTTGATAATTCCTATCTTTTGCATAGAAGAATGTTATGAAAATGCACACAATTTTTAGCATATGCAGATCGAAATTTATAATGGATGTAGGAAAACGACTAGTAGGCCTGAATTTTAAAAGATATGAAATCATATCACTAGCTAATATTGTACGGAAAGTGCGTGAAATACAACTGTAGTTAATTGGTACCCGTTAGAAGCCAAGAAAGACAACGAATAGTAAATTCTTCGTCTGAATTTTTCACGTATAGAAAAATCTTCATCTTCGATGTTCCGATCTTCAATAAAAATGTGACGGATCAGCTTTGTATTTTCTTTACTTTTAAACATCAGGTGAATATGTGATCTAAGTCGATTACAATAAAAATTGTTGGTTAAAAAATTGACGAGAACACGACTAATGGAAAAAGTTAATAAAATATTAGGAGCTTCTACCGTAGATTTTCTGCTCACAATGAACCACAATCAGTGCCACATACAGTAAGTCCCCACACATCAGATACCGAATTTACCTCGCAGCTCGTCACTAAAAACCGTACAATCCTTGTCAGAACTACGATTTATATGGTTCGATAACCACATGATGACTAGGAAGCTGTTTGACTGTGCTGAAAAGATGTGTTTTTTTTAGGTGCTGAGGCGACGTTATCAGCATTGATGGTATGTCTGCCGAGCTGAGCGAATACTGTGATCCGTGAGAAGTTTGGTTCAAATAAATGTTTAATGACACGATATGTTCAATGTTCAATGGTTTAAATAAATGTTCAATCAAATAATGACACGATAATTAAATCAACGAATTTTGAAGGAGCCATTACTGAAAAAAACATTCCTAACGTCAATGTCCGATAATTTCACTGCTAAAAACATATTTCGAAATGTTAAAATATAACTAGGCAAACTTTTCATCACAGAAATCCGACTTTTGAATGAGGCTTCCGGAGCTAAAAGCTCATGGCAGGTTATGTTTCCAAAACAAAAATCTCGTAATGTTAAATATTTACACAGCACTTTGCATCCTTGTTCTGAGCAAAGCATGTTAGATTATTTATTATGCTGGCTTGAATTCCAACTTTGTACAAATTTTTTCTATTTTGCACTCATTTTCTTGCAGTCCGCTCTTCGTGCCAGACTCGCAAGAGCTCGATAATACTTTCACTTCACTAATAGAGGAGTGGAAGCGCTGGAGACTAATAAAGGAGTGAAAGGGCTGGAGACTAATAAATGAGTAAAAAGACTGAAGACTACTAAAGGAGTGAAAGGGCAGGAGACTAATAAAGAAATGAAAGGGCTGAAAGGGCTGGTGACTAATAAAGGAGTGAAAGGGCTGGAGACTAATAAAGGAGTGAAAGGGCTGGAGACTAATAAAGGAGTGAAAGGGCTGGAGACTACTAAAGGAGTGAAAGGGCTGGTGACTAATAAAGGAGTGAAAGGGCTGAAGACTAATAAAGTTGTGAAAGGGCTGGAGAACACTCTAACGTCACCGATAGTAGAGGCAGAAGTAAACACGCTACACTGGTAGATATGATATACACAAGCGCTTGCTCGCTGTTGATTGATCAGGAATCAATTCGCCGAAGAAAAATAACCAAAAACTGTGCGCTCCTACTATAGCAATGGTTTAGGAGTATTCATATAGCACTCTTGATTGCAACTTCACTGCCAGTTGAAAAAAGTACTCATATCCATAACGTAAAAAGTTATGAACACTCATATTCGCTGCGTCAAGAGATCATTAGCGTTAAGAGATAGGAACGTGCTTATAATCAGGGTTAAGAGATAGAAGACCCTAATAATCAGCGTTTGGAGATATGTACATACATATTAGCAATGTTAAGAGATATGAGCTGTCCTGTTAAGAGCGATGAGCGATTACAGCAACGTATTATCAGGATAAGAACCCCGTAATGCCAATTCTTAGAGATAAGTACGTACGTACACCCAATCAGCGTTAATAGATAGCAGCTCCGTATTATCAGCGGTAAGAGATTTCAGCCACTGTTTGCAGCGTTAAGAATTTAAACACTCGTAGTGTCAATGTTGCAAGAGATAAGAACACTCGTATATTCAGAGGTTAAGAGATATGAAATGTTTGGTGATAAGAGATAAAAAACTAAACAGTTACATTATATGTAATTGGAGTCCTTATTCTATTGCATGAAAAGAATATACATTCAGATATTATGGGGAAATGTAATTCAAAGTCTCATAAGCAACACTTTTTCCTATTCGTTTAGATATTTCTAGCTTTTGAAGTCGCACCTTTTGGAAGTTTATTGCGAATAAACTGAGCGAAGTAATTAACAGACTCTTCCTCACCAGCGCTCTTAATTGGATTCGTCGAATGAATAGCTTGCAGTCCAGTTTCATAGCTGTAATTAAAATGCAAATCGAGGACGTTCCTGAAACTAACTATTTTTAAGTTTATTTTTTCGCGTTTGCCCTCATAAATGAAATGAAAAACTGCGTTTAACATGTAAAATTTAACAACCAAGTTGACGTTATAGATATCATACACTCGCTTTTCAAAGAATCTGTACTCGCTGAACATGCAAGCTACAGATAGTCATAGGGCAGAGTAATTGCGCGATAGCTTTCCACATTCATTTGATTGTATTTCTCGGTAAAATTTGTTCCTCGGGATTTGTTGATTACGAATACTTTTTGACTATCATAAAATTTTCTTCATTGCTCATGGTAGGCCAGTCTTTATTTTACATTGATTTTTCCGAAAGATTTTTTTATATATGTGGTAGTTTGACCATTAATGATATAATGTCTGTGCTGAAAGTCACTTCAAAACGAGTTACTATCAAATTTTACAACTCGACTAAACACTATTTCATCTACTAGAAGCCATTCAAGTATCCTTTATTAAAATGCCTCCTCTTCGGAAGGAAGCTTAATTAGTTCGAATACACAGGTGGATGTCATTTTGAAAAAAACAGTGATGGAACAGTTTTAAAATTCGTCGCTTGAATGAGATTTCTTTCAGAACCTATTGTTGAGTGACAACTTAGTCCAATTAGTAGCATTTGCAGCCAAAAATGCTCGGGCTAAAAGGTTTGCGTTGAATCGAAATGCAAACGAAAAAAATGTATTTAAGAAGATAAAAATTAGCTTTGATTATTACGGCAAAACCAAACCTTTTATATGTATCACGAGAAGCTTATAATTTATTTTATTTAGACGACAAATCTCATTTATTGCTATTGAATAAAATAAAACTGATTAACAGCTAAGTAAATTTCAATCAACATCGTCAGGTGTTGTACGACTGAAAAGTTGCTGTCAATGAAGCTTTTTAGAAGATATAAAGAAGAAATTTCAGACAACATCGGCATGGGTTGTATGAAAAAAAAGATGCTGTCAATATGAAGATTTTCGGAGGATATAAAGAAAAAATTTCCGACAGCATTGGTAGGTGTTGCATGAAGGAAAAGATGCTGTAAAAAAAACTCTCACGATAGGAGCCTCGCGCAGCGGTTGTTTGCTGGCCTTGTTTTGGCGCGTGTTTGGCAGGCTCATTAATTAAGAAGCCACGTTTTTTTAAGACTCAGGCCCGTGTTTGCGATCCTTCTCATGAATATTGAAGGGACTTGGTTAAGGCTTGAGTTTCAGGCAGTTATCACAAGTTCAAGAACGCTATTAGTGTTGGTATTCATTTCCATCACCTCACGAAAACAAGCATAAGTACTGAACAAATTTTATTCAATGTTATTAGCAATTAATACTGCTTGCGTTTCAAGTATACAGTTGACATTTATTTTCCTGGAATTATAATTTAATGCAATAAACGATTTTTTATTGTAGTTATAAACAGTACAATATGAGAACTCGCATTAATTTTTCTTCTAAGGCTGACTATCGCAAAACCCGATCGGGATTTGCTTGCGCAGCTTCTTCGCTTCTCGTTGATTGCCATGCATCGTAAAACTTCTCTTCGGAGAAATGGCTAAACTTGGACGATATAAGAGATATCTCCTTGAGCGCAATTATGACGTCCTTCTGTCAGATTTCAGAAAGGATTTTAGACTCTCTAGCCCTGGTGAGCGTGAGTAAGAAATGGCTTGCGGCTGTTCATTTACTAGAGATGGGAAGTCTTTGGTACGGGAAGAACAAAGAATGGCTAAAGTTAGGACGCAAATATTGTCACTCTGATTGAGGTACTGTAGAATATTTTCGAGTTTTTCGTGTGTTTTTACTGATTTTTTTTGGTCCCTGAAAGAGGCCGTCATATGTTCATTATGACCATCGTTCATTAATTTGTTCACAGGCCTTCATTATAAGGGTACTGAAGAATGTTTCTCATAGTATATACATACAATAATAATTCTTAACCATTTCAATTTCATTTCAGCAATCACGAACAGAGGTCCTTACCACTCCTGCTAATAGGTATCCTCTGGCAGCGACAATTTCCTATTCTTAATGGCTCGTCAACGAAACGAAATTCATGTTATTAATGGTGAGTGGATACTCAATAGAAACGTTCCTGGAGATCATCAAAGAAAGCTTAAATGAAAAGTGCTGGCTCAGCATTGACGCTGACTCGTTTACTTGCTACTCACTCAAAGGTTTTCTTTGACAGCCTGCACTGAATGTCTTGGCAGGACAATGAATGACCGCATGATTAACATGATCGGAAATCGTTATTCGTCTGCAACGAGTTCGGGAGTAAAAAGAATTACGGTCAATGATATGCCTTTGGAAAATAGAAAGCTGTAGGAACGACCCAGTTTTCTATTATAAGCCATACGACCTGAATCGTCTTCTCAATTAGAAGAAACGACAGTAATAATAACTTTTGGAAAAAGCAATACTAGCTCGGACTGATAGAAAGATCTATGGTTATAAGCGAGGAAGTTTGAGCCCTTACAAAGCAGAGACTAGATTCTTAACAAAAATTGTATAGACTGACTTGAGGAAAACAACAATTTCGTTCGATACGATGAATTCTCCCCAGTGATGGCGACAGCAGATTGATTCGTTGCTGAGGATCTCGGACACTTCTGGCGACTTTAAAAATGGTTTTCAACACTGAATGAGGCAGTGACTGTAGGTCTAAAGCCGGAGACAAGGAACAAGGCTTTTCCCCCACACAAGAGTTTCAAATAAGCTCTACTAAGACGTACGGCCGCCATCAGGGCGGGCACTCTCATCAACGTGAGGTCGCTGGCCCTCACTTCGAGGTCCTTGTATTGGTAGCAGCCACCAAGGCGTTCTCAAAAGGGGTCCAAAAGAGATGTATTTTAACTTTAATTTTCTATAGACAATAATTCTGATTCTTTCACTTCATGGAGGTTGTAAACTAATTTAATGAAGGTTTTAGCATAACTGGTCTGTTTAGGTATTTTGTGATGCCATTTAAATATTTTACATCAAACGAATTTTATCAGTCTGGGATTATTATTTCAGTTCTTTCAATGCAATCGGAGGAACAATATATTTCTGTTTCGTGCTTCAAGAATGCTTAGGATAATGTCGGTCACGATGAGAACTCAACTTGTAACCCAATTGAAGACAGTTTAATAACCACCAAAAATTTTCAAATTTATCCATGTGACGTTATTCAAGTTCATTTTTCGTTAGTCCATATAGCAAAATTTGCAGGAGAGTAAGAAACTTTGCACGGGTGCTGACTGCCGTCACCCCAAATCCTGCAAAATAAGCCGGATCAGTCGAGGGTTGTGATGAAGTTTCTGCTATGAGGTCCGGATAAAGTTTTGGACTTTGTTTAGCAGGCCAAAGTTGCCCTGCGCTGCAGACCTCACGCGAGGCTCTTACTCAAACTGTCACCGAGAACTGACACGGAGAATGAAGTTGCATAGCTGCTATTTGGAGGGATTTTGTGGGACTCTCATAATGTCATAAGTGTACCTATACATTTCACATAATGTTGTAGAGGGCTTGTTGTAAATTGTATTTTACTGTTAGAATATGAAGCTTCTACTAAATATATAGGTGTAGTAAATTTGTAATTTATTAGAATTAGTATTGTAAGAATGTTTTAGAGAAAGTTGGAATCGAGAATAGAAATTGCGGATTATGAACGAGCAGTAAGAACGTGGACTTGATGTGGAAGACATCGTCACGTGTTGTGGAACGTAGCTGTTCGAACGAAGACTGTTAATTACCTGTGTGCCACGTGAACATGTGCTACGTATCCCAGTTCATGCAGAAAGTCTGTAATGATGATTGATGTGCAATAAAGTATATTATTGATTGTTGGTTTTATCACCTGGCACCAGAACCTGCCACTATACGCACGACAATGTCGTTATCAAAGTTCAATTCAGCCGATTTTTTAGCATTCATTTAGACAGTTACAAGTGATCGCTGATGCGGAAGAAACCTTCAATTATCTACTTTATTGTGCTTTTTAGCTGTAAGTTTGTGGATACTACTAATTAATTCCAGAAATGGGGGCGTTAACGATCTGGCTGCTCGCTCAAAACCCAAAAGAGGTTGCCACGTCTATTGAAGCGGTTGATAACTGGTACACATGTAATTGGGTGTTCAATACAAATTGGATGCTATCAATCCAGAGACAGGGGCTCTTCGTTAAGCAAACATCGATCGAGTTACGCAATTGCGTTCCGTGTGGCCTGTTTACCGCCTCGTTCCAGTGAACGAAGCTTTTCATTCAAACGATCGAACGACCTGCAGTTATCGCAGGAGTGTCTTGACGCGACTCCTTAGTTCCAAGAAAACTCAAAAGAAACTTCTAGGTAAGCTAAGTTGTTGTAAGTGAATTATATTGACGGTCCATTACATTTATATTAGCGTTATGTTAACAAGTCGACTGCATGAGAATATTCTCAGCAATACCTTTTTTGCCCCAACACATTTTAGCAGTGGAAGTCTCATCAGGCTTATTTCCGTAAATCTAGCGAATTAATATATTTATTCGCTATAAAATTAATATTAATTATAAAAGCTTTGATATTCATCTAGTAGTTGAAGTTGCAATTTTCATATATAATCATTTTCCCTTGCCTGTTTTTCTTTGATGCTTCCTATTAAGCCTAGTGAAAGCACGTTCGACCTAAAGCCTCGCAATTCAAAGTTTGAGTGTCTATTCAAATGCTTTCAATTATACATTAATTACTAAATTGGAGCGAAACAAGAGAACATGATTGCGATAGGCATTTGTGAGGGCAGAATTGGTATACGCGGGTCAGAAGAGCAAAAACCTCAAGGAAGACTATGCGCTAATAAAAGAAGACGTAATTATTGGTTTGTTTTAATATACTAGCTTACATTATTTATCAAATATACAAATTCTGTAGCGTGTTTTTTTCAGCGGGCACAGTTTTTTAGACAAATACTATGATAATGTCTTTCAAATTTCTAAACTACCTTTGTAAAATGTTATACAAGTTGATTAATCCAGTTAAAATGGTTATTTCTGTCAAAGGATGTGTTCGGGGGCCAATAGTCAGATTTAATCAAACTTTCCGGGCTTCAGTTTTTTCTGTGGCATTCATTGATTAATTTATACTTAGGTGGAATGTAAGGATTATTTCTGAGTTCCGATAGGTTCTTATTATTGTCCATATGACCATATGCTACAGCAGCAGAATAAGAGAGTGGCAACACCAAGACCAAGAGTAATTATTAAATATAGGATTACAGGATAAGGCACGATGGGGTAAATTAGTACAGTAGCAATGAAGGTAGTATGACTCGTACGCAAGTGAGGCAAGTGATAATCGGAGAGTATAATTTAAGTGAGTGCTTCCTTTAGACGTCGGTCTACAACTACCTCAGTGTGATGCTTGAGTGACTTACGTATATAGACGCATCACAGTGACGTCACGGAAGGAGACGTGGGATATGCTACTGAAAGTATGAGTAATAACAGTGGACCACCTGACACCACCAGCACTTACATAACAACTTATCCGTGTCTCTTCCATACTTGAACTTCCACGCCAAAAATATGTTCCCGAATGAATGAATTATTCCTGGGTTACGATGTTCTTGCTATTAGCCTCCCGATACGATGCTTCTGGCAGATCCATCACTACTCTTGCTGCCAGGTATTTGATTTATAAAACAGGTTATAGTGAGACATTGTGCATAATTATATATGATACTGAACTGATTTTTCAAGCTAGTTCTAATATAGTTTCTCGCTGTTGTTTGGTCTATCTATTTCAAAGCATTTAGAAAATTAATGATGAAAGACTTAGGCAAAAAAGTAAGGCGGGTGACGATCGGCGAAAACTCGTCTGTAGTTACGAATGCAGCTTTTCGATTATATTTCTGGGCAATTTATTAAGCTGCAATTCAGTGGAGTGGCTTGCGAGAGGATTTACTAGCTTGCTGTGAGGAGACTTCAAACAGACATGTTATTTCCTCCCGTGCTCGCTTCAGGCGTCGGTCGGTATTATGTATAAAAGCATGCGTGAAACTGAGCTGGAATTATTATCAAACTGAGGCATTTAATAAATTCCTTAGTGAAATAAAAGGAACTGCATGCTCATCCGAACAATGTTCATGAGTAAAAAATCACCCGAAAAATAATTAAGTCTAATGCAAACAAAATCGTTCATTTGATTCTGTTTCACGCTTGAATGTAACGTATTTCTAATTACTCATCCTGAAATTCAAGGACAGATTTTCTCGCACGCGAATGACTGTTAGTAGGAAAATTGGCCGATGATAACATTTAAAATTATAATTATTATTCTTAATACGTATCAAACTTTTACAAATTTGATATAAATAAGGTCGTCATGGTTCTCAATACCACTGAGGAACCTAACAACCTCAAGTTTCCAATCCTTCGCTTCACAGAATCGAAAAAACTTCAGGGGAATCGGTCAACGCTGCTAGTTTTTTGGGGTCGGTCGTGTGTTATCCGTCGCAGAGCACTGGATTGCTGGCCACACGAGTTGTCAAAGTTTTCTTTGCGGTTGCAATTGCCTGCCAAACTTGCAAAGAGAAACTAAAACGATGTCCGCGACGCAGAAATTTCGACTTGTGTGGGATTTGAAAAGGATTTTCTAAATATTTTCTCAAATATTGATGGTTGATACCGAATCTCTGGTTGAAATTTTCAAATTCGCTTTCAACTTACATTGAGTTTGGTAGGTTCAATCATTCATCAGATGTTAATAGCTAACGTTACATCTTATTTTTTTGAGATCATATTCTTCTTTCTGAAAGATTACCTAATAACAATAATTTTCTGGTAAAATGGCTGCGTACGTCGTATGATCTGACCTGGATGACGTGGTTAGCAGTGCGTAATATGAGCGAATCTCAGGAGCCTGTAGGAAAAACATTCGTTGTCGTGTTAGAACATATGATTTTTCGTACTTTCTTCTGCAATATAAAAGAGTTCTGGACATTTTGTGTCCGCCTAGATACCATTTATACTAAAATCTATTGACATCAATGAGGCTTTTCTCAGGGTGAACGAGTTTTCGGTCCTTTTTCCAGACACGTCTTGGATTCTGGGCAGCCCCCCTTGAGGCGATTTTCTTTTATTCAAAATTTGCTAACGCCATCATTTCTCTTTGAAGAAGCAGACGTGCGCCTCTGTTGCGGCCAATCTTTATGCCCTCACTTCTGTGAGGCTTTAGAATTCACCTTAGAATTCCTCAAGACGTGAGATGGGCAGGCGAGCACCTTAGCATGCGCTCTTCGCTGTCGTCTAACGACTTCAACAGGAAAAACTTTCACCAGTTGCTCCATCGTAAATTTAATAAGCAAAGAAAGTCACTCCAGTGAAATTTCATAGTCAGGAATTATACCATGAACAATATTAATAATTATTATTCAATTAACTTTGGTCCGCATGCTTTAATGTGCTGACATTTTTCATTCTCGGTTCTTTATTTTATCGCGGGTTTTTTCTCTTAATACTAGCAACTTGCATTTGTTTATTATCCCCCTGAAGGAATTCGAAGCTCATTTCCGTTGTTCATCGTGCACGCACCGAATGTGAAATCTAAAAAATGAATGTAATCTTCTTACTTACTCCTCTCCTTCTATTTTCTCCATTTACGCATTCCGTTAAAAGAAATGTGTTCTTTTACTCGGAAGTTTGCCTGCTTCGGATCGGAGGTTTCCGCTGTTCAGAGTTCCGCATCTAAATGTACCCTGTATGAAGATATGCATTTTCTGATAGGTTTAGTAGTACTGGCGCTCAGGGATCGCAATAAGTCTTTTGATTTCAATTTCTAAATGAAGTTTTTAAAGTGTGTTACTTGAAAGAGAAAACATTTTGCAGGGTAGAAAATGTCAAATTTTTCTCCCCTTCCGAAGAGATGCTCAAGATAGAAATATTTCAGTGGCATTCCGTTGAGATGGTCTTCACCAAAATTGAGAAATCACCCCATACAAACTAGAATTTGGCGTTCGAAGTTGAAGGTACAAATAATTTCTATAGTTTAGCGTTGATCTATACTATGTATATTCATGTACAGACTTTGTGTATCATTGTGAAGCCCAGTACTATGCACTGGTCTATACATTAATTAATGTAGATTCGTGGCCGAGAGCGAATTTAAAGCCATTAATGACTTTTGCTTCTTCCCAACTGCGGAATTTGAGTTTTGAGGTGCAGTCTTCGGGAGTGCAGCCGTGGGTAACAAAATTGACTCGTAAACAGGCCCTGGGCCTAACGCCAACCATCAGCATGCATTATCTATACTAGCCTCAGACCAATGAGCTGTGGGTAACTCCGGCTAACAGTAAATCCGCTTTGGAGAACACAGCCACTGCTTCACAGCGCCGGAGCCCAACTGGCCGGAGCGCAACAGGCCCTACCGCAACAGGCGGCGCAGGTTAGGTTAGGTTAGGTTAGGTTACGTTAGGAGTAGCTGTTGCGGTAGGGCCTGTTGCGCTCCGGCCAGTTGTGCTCCGGCCTGTATGCACTCCGACCTGTGACTGATTGGCGCTGTTGTGGTGGGCGCTTTGTGTCAAAAGCCGTGAAGATGCCCGGCTGCGTTACGCTCGGGAAGGTATATGAATCGCACTGTGGACTTGGGCTATGCTGACCTCTAGCTATCCAACCCAGTCTTCAGCCAAAAATCAAACCGCACGAATATTTTACTTAAGTCGCCAGGCTAAACGCCATCGACGAGGAATAAGCTGCAATAGGCTCAAGCCTAGGCCAAAGCTTTTATATTTTAGATTCGATTGAGAATTGTTTATGTATTGATAATTTTCAAGGCCTCTGAGCAGCCAGTCATGAGAGGTAGACCAGTACAACGAAGCCAGCTAAAAGACGAATCGATATTTGATTCCAATGAAGAAACCTCGTGAACGTTTTATTTTCACACGCCTAGTATAATCTTAAACGTATAAATACACTTGTAATTGGTTGTCAAACAACCACAGTCAAACTGATCTTATTTTGGCAAAGAATATAAGGTAAAGAATCCGCATGATTTTGGTAGGGTAAAATTTCGAGGTTGATGTGATCCATGTGATAAACGTATTCTGACTGGGAGTTTTCAAATTAGAAATAAGCGTATTGGTAATGATATTTCTACTCCATAGTGGACTTGTAGTCTGTAAAATTATATGCGAAGTATATATCGCATTACATCAGGGTCATCGGTATCAAGACATGGAATAGCTATGAATTCAAATTAGACAAATTATTAAATTCTGATTAAATACATTTGAATCGTTTACGAATAATTGATGTCATTTATTACGAATTTTAGTTACTATACGAGTTTCTAATACATCATTTAATTGTTAATTGCTCACATATGTTTATTTAATAGTTTGTGAAAAATATATCTCACTGCTGGAGTGGAGAGCTATCACTTAATTAATTAACACTCCAACAATGGGTTTTATTCTCTTATTCATTTTTTACGTTAAAATTAATGAACTTTCGCCCCTTCAGTGGGAGAAATCTTCTTCAGCATCATGAGTAATCCTTCCTTTATTAACGACCTTGGCAACAATCCTCATTATTCTTCTTCTTTCATTTCCGCAGTAAAATCATTTCCGTATCATCACGAAATTTCTCCAATTAATATTTCCCGATCTAAGTTTCTCAGCGCTTGTCTCGGGGGGGGGGGGGAGAGGGGTCGATGCCTGGTCGGCTGCCTGCCATCCCTGTCGTCGGACAATTCTAATGAGTTTCATCTGTCAGAATTGATGGCCTTAATTGAAGTCCCGAACATCCTCGTAACCATCATTGCTTGACGGCCGGAAATATATGGGATTTTTCTGTCTGTTATTTCTGAAATTCGACCAGGAAAGTGCTAAGGGATATGCTTATTAATTCCATCCATTATTTATAATTAAGGATATTAATCTCTTCTACCAACAGCTTTCAATGTCAAATCATGAAATAAATGGACGTAATTTTTTTCTTAGCGTTTTTCATCGTGGAATGCAACGATTTCAGTGCGTTAATTTTTGGAGTCTGAGTGAATAAAGTCTTCTACATTCGTAGTTGTTTGTTTCTTTGTTAATATGCTGAATTTTTCGCTATTAATGCTGAGTTTGGATGTTATTCTTGCTTGATTTAGTTGATGATTAAAATTTTAGCTTGCTTGAATATTGAGGAAAATTATTATGCTATCGAAGAAAATCAAGCATAATGTGGTTCCTGTTTCATACAAATGGTTGGTTGAAAGAATACAAGTATATCAATAATATATTTCATCCGATGAAATTTATTCATCCATAATATGATAAAAAATGGCAATTTCACGCAAAAGTTAAATTTCATTCGAAACGAACAAAACTTTGCCGAGATTCCACAGCTCGTTATACGTGTATGTTGTGGAGTCAGTTTGAAAAATGGCATTTGGAAATTAAAATGGAGCTTTGTTTCCATAAATGCAAGTCCATTAACGGAAATGATCAGAATTGGGTTTATTCAGCCTTCCAGACCTCATTTTTTGGGAGGACTTCGCACATGAAATCTTATTTTGCCCTAAACCCGTTAGTGTTCTGCCTTCTTGAAGATCCTCGTAGCCTTCGTTCGCCTTGCATTTCATAGCTCGATCACTAACGCCTGAACATCTTCATGTAAAGTAGAGGCTCAGTTGAGGACCATCTGCAGTTTTACGCTCATTTTTTGATGCATAAATCATCCCGTGAGGATTTGTTCCGGAGTGCCGCATTGTCTCGAAGTTTGCAAAGAGCCTCTGCATGATCTCGTGGCTGCGCAGCACTTTTCTCTTCGGTTTCATTTATTTTGCTCAGCCGTTCATTCAGAAGCGCGTATTTTATTGCACCCGTAGTGCGCTACTCTCCGCGCGGAGATAAGTGGCCTTCACCAGCTAGGGCTGAAGCTACCTCCGTGAATTAAATTCTGAAGTCAGCGGGAGGCTTTTGAGATAAGAAAAATGTTTCATCCGTCGTGAAGCTCCTTGCTTTTTCCTCTGCTCTTTGCCGGCGTTACGACATCGCTTCTCACGGCACATGGTGCAGCGCAACTCTCGAGCATATCTGAATGTCATCCGCCTGGGCGTTATTAGTTTGGGAATTCAATAATATACTTTTCTAAGAGTGAGAAGCTTGCAATATTTTTAATTCTCGGTTACTAACCTGTAACTTTTAGTGCCAAGTGACGCTATGCTAATCATCGCGTGCTTGCTAATGTTTGAAACACGCTTATAATTATCAGCGGCCTTCTGAATAGCATCAATGTGAAGAAATTTTTGCGTTAAATACAAAACATTGAAGAACAAAGACGAATATTAAGCAGAACCTGAACACCATATAACTTTACAATACCATTTGTAAATTGTATGTTCAATCGCATTTTTGAACTTACAATACCGTTTTCGAACTGCACAATAGCATGTGGGAACTGCTGAGAATCAGACACCATCGTTCCCCACGGCAGCGTGTATTTGCATGCGCGTATTGTTGTTGTGCAGCTCGCGTCGCTCCTTCTTTCTATATTCGTTCAGTCGTAATGTATGATGAGTTTGTATGTGCATTTGGAATCGTATTTTACGTGTTAATTGACGGATGTTGCCTCATCTCGTGATTAATATGGCTGAATTTAAATAATAATAAATACGATTCAAAAATTCTAATGGACTTACAAAGTAACGCCTGATCTCTGTCGGGAAAATTGTATCACCAACATTTGCATGTATTATATAGGTTAAAAGAACTAGGGAATAAGGTAATTACAAAAACTGATAATTATCAGTTTATGTAATTAACTATGGATTTATCACATGAAATAACTAATGATCACATGAGTTATCTATTCATCAAATGAACTATAAGGATTCATCGTATGAACTATCTATTCATCAGAGAACTTTGTATTCCTCACATGAATAATTTATATGAAGTTATTTTAAGCTTCATATAAAACTGAAATGACCACCTGCCACCCGATTATTCCCTTCAATAGCCAGCAGATTTTCATCAAAGCATCCATGAACAGGTTCAGCGAGAGCTTTTATTTGGAGGAAAAAATGTCCTGTCAGTGCATGTAGAGAGCGACAGATGCAGAAGCCTTGCGTTATTGCAGCAGGTGTGGCTTCCAGTGTCGCATGAAGATCTATTGTTCAGTTGCTGCAAAGCATTCAGAATATAAATTGATGAATCGATAGACAGAGACTTGCAAATTGGAACTAGAATCTGGCTGGGCATTGTTTCGAAGCAAATCTGAGTAGACAACGCGATGGCATTATGGGTTGAATTGAGTTAGAAACTGCAAATATGATCAAGTTACGTTAGTGGATAGAACATGCACTAAAATCAGATAGATAAATTAATTGCAATATCTTCTGAATTACCAGATCACATCGATGTTATTTCTCTGTATTATTATTCGGCAAGAGATTCTTCATAACAATGGATAACCCACTGCCAAACCTTCTCTTCTTTTAATGAGGATTTCGTTTATGGAATCGACTTGAGGTTCTAAACTGAAACTAAATACAATTTGAACTTATTTCGTTCACAATCAAGGTCTATTTGAATGTGCTAATGTAAAACTATTTTTGCCTGTGCGGAATAGATAGATATTAATAACGGTGCAAAAAGCCAAATACACCTCCAAATGCCTATACGGTAAATATGTATTGATAATTATTAACGATTAAATATCATGATCTGTTCGATTCACGGCGTAATCTTTGAGTCAAACGTACCTCACTTTGTACATGCTGTATGTTGTTATATGCTGTAGAAGAGAAAGATACGAATGTTAAGGCAAGCATAGGAAGATGCACCACGCAGTTGAATTTTTAAAATTAATTCCATTTCTCAGCGTCTGTGCATCAAGCTGCCGAAATAAGCCGTCCGGCGCTTCCAACAGAATAATCTCGTTGTCTATACAGGCGGTGGCCTAGGAACTTGTAATGCTGCGGTACATTGTAAACACTTTATTTCTGGACTACCGTGTGCGAAGACTGTAGTGCTGCACTACCGTGTGGGAAGACTGTAATGCTGCACTACCATGTGTGAAGACTGTAATGCTGCACTACCGTGTGTGTAACTTTGTACGTTCTCATAAACTGAGTTCTGCAGTAAGTTAATAAAAAGATTGGGGCGCGAAGTTCGGCTTTATAGAACACTCGTTCATTTTTCTTTAGATTTTATCTCAGATGTAATAAAAATTTTGAAAATTTTCTGATCTAGTCTGTCTGCCTGCAAAATCCTGGCATACTTGTTCATTCGTTTCTTTATTAAATTCTTGTAAAAATTTGATAAACATTTATGATTAGATTAATTAATTCTCGTTCTGTAATAAATTTCTAGCAAAAAATCGAGTTTGTTTCGTTATAGATTCCAATAGGGCTTGACTTCCCATTTAATATGCATTAGTTTTTCATTCGGTTCAACTCTCGAACTAAATGAGGCTAAAGTCAGCTAACATTAATTCTTGTATTATTTTAAACAACGGAATTAAATTTTGTTTCATCATCTGGTGATCTCAAAGGAAAATTTGTACAGCCGTCTCCATATTATGATTCCACAACGAAACAAAGTCCGACCTCAGTTCATACACAAATTGACACTCAGAGGAACGAGCGAAGCTTTCTGCTACTAGCGATGCATTTCCTGTCCCGTGTGGGTCATCCTAATACTGTTGGATCAGGAAAAAGTACGGGTCAGTGTTACATGCCAGAATTTAAGTGTGTCAATTTTAAAACAATGGTCGCCAGCTCCCGTCCAGCGTTTGATGAATAATTCGTTTTCCTGACACTAGCGGTGGCTAGCGCAGAGATGGCGGGCTAACCCTCAGTAACTTATTTAATGAAGTAATTAAAGCCTAATTGCTAGCCTTCTTCCTGACGATCCTCGCCTGTCTCCTTCGTTCGTCAACAAACCACGCTGGAGGCTTCTTAACCGATAACCGTCTGCATGATTTAAACTCTTTGGTGTTGAATAACTTTTCAAAGGAAATAATAGAGCAATCTTACGCATACTTCAGTATTATTTTCCATTGAGGAATCATCAATCAATTTTCACACATCAAGAATTATCGTTACATTGCAGCCTGCAGTTATTCTTAAAAATCAAACGGCGAAAGTAGGGAATATATTTAAAACTTATTGTCGCTTGGCCGTATCTATAAAATAAGTTTGAGGAGTGTAAGTTGATTTGGTTTGTGTAGACCTTCTTCCTACAATTTCTTGAAAGGTTATGATAAATTGCTTCCTTGAATAATTTCAGATTCATAAATTAATTTCCAGTCAGTTATTTATTGCATGGAGAAGGAGCTAGTAAAATTAAATGGTCCTGGAAGGAGATAGATAAACTTTTTGGGCTTCCAAGTACTTATAAAGAGAAAAGTTCGTGAGGAGGCTTTTGGCGATCCCAAATCCCTTGCAAACGAAACCAGTCTAACAAAAATTTTCCCGGCATCGCAGGCAATGCTTCTAAAGAATCAATTTCCTGTTTCCGTGTTAAAACCATCTTTTACTTCGTTTAAATTCTAGATCAAGATGTATTAAAATGTGCCCATATATATTTTCTTGCGGATTTGAAATAAAAAGATAGATATGTTAGTGCCTCAAACAATCCTACCTACTGTTAAGCAATAACAATATTACGTTATTGAACTAATCAATAGACTTATAATTTCACTGGAATTTTTAAGTAATTGCGGATTATGTATGCTCAAAGTTTGAAAAACTAATATTACTAGCGGATAATAATACGAACACCTAGTGCTCAAAAAACGTTTCGAACTGAAATCCTTTCAACTACATAAAAAAATATAGACTCGAAATAAACAAAAAACTATTCACTAAGCACGGTTCCATTAGACAAATTGTACTTTGGTCCGTAAATTGATATAAATTGCTCACAAAAGTCAAGGGAACGCATTTTCCGGACGTAAGGATTCGCGAAATGGAGACCTAAATATTGATCGCATTTGCGGGAGTGCGTCCTGTTACAGCGCGGAACTTTTCTCGTCAAGAAGATTGCGCCTGGGCCCTAGCTTTGTGTTTGTCCCGACCAAACTTGGACCAAAATTCTCAAGAAGTTATCATAATTATCGCAAATGGTGCGATGCTCATAAATCCATAATTAGTATTAGGAATTGAATTTTTTAACTTGAAAACGATCGAGATGCGGTTTCAGCATGGGAGATATTCCTATTAGAGCACTAAGCCAGTTCGATGCACAAGACTCTGAATTAATTTTTTGAGAATTATTATTATGAAACGAGTTCATACGTGCCTATTTTATTGAGGTAGGTATTGTGGACATTTCAATTGTCCAGGGGAGCCAAACAAGTAAAATTTATTGAAAAAAGAAGAAAATGCCCAAAAAATTTCTTGGTACTGTTGCCCAAGCTTTTCCATTGCCAATTACTCGCATTGAGCGTGCCATTGCACGTCTTTAGACTTATTATTGTTCAGTTTGACGCGAATAATAAGCTATGAATGTTATTTTTCTGATATTTATATCTCGCTAATTTGGTCATTTTATAAAAGTTAAAACGGTCTAACGCAAAAAAAGTATTGCATGTACATTATTGGAATTAGCTTTGTTGAACGCGCGTTGTTTGTAGCTTTCGAACGACGAGTGCAAACGATTAGCAATTAACGCGAATTATTACCGATCAGTTCAGTTTTTTTACACAAAAATTTGTAAATATTATCGTGAAATTGCCATTTTATAGAAGTTCAAAACGGCCTTACGCAAAAAGTATTGCATGTGCATGCATGGTTGTTGTTCTATTGAACGAGGCTTGTATGCAGTTTTCAAACAAGTGCAAACCCTTTGCAATTAACGCGAATAATGATCTATAATTAAAGATATATTTTAAAGAATATTTATATAATATTTAATTTTCATAAGTCAATGCGGCCTCACAAAGTCACAAAAGCATGATGACTGGCACTTCATCCCCGAAACTTGCGACGCGGATTTTACAGCCTCTCTACAGAACAGAAACATTATATTTTCTTTCTCTTTTCTAATATTTCGAAAGTCATTTCTTTATACATAAATTTGTACTGAATTTGTCATAAATTAAAATTTTTTTTGGGGCACTCATTCATTTTAACTTTTCCGTGTATGCAGTCAACCATACGATCAATCTGCTCTAAATTATTACAATAATGGAATCCTATCTCAAACATCGATATGGATTTTAAAATTAGAGCAACATGATAGGTTTCAAGTTACAATGCTGCAATTTAATTTTTTTCGTGTCATTTTCTTACAACACACAGAGAGTTTTATAGCAAGGAACACAGTATCCACGATTAAATGCCTTGTGCGAGAGACTCGTTTCGGAATCCTATTAAATGTTTTTACAAGAAAGAAATATAGAAGTTAAAAACATAATAATAAGCAGTGATGAATGAAGCTTTCTGCAAGTGAATTTATGGGAAGATGTAATAGCCTGAAAAATATTATCGGAACAGATATTCCAATAGCTTATCCTCGAAATCAGTAAACATAAAGAACGAGACAAGAAAATCTTATTTGTAAGGGAGATTACATCTTATTTGTAAGGGAGACTTTCTTGTAAGTGCTGTCTGTAAGGCGTACGCGTGGCTCAGTAAAAACCCAGGCGGCTATGGCTGAGCCAGTGCTTCCCATTTATAGTTGTACAAATGGGTGAAACACTCAGGAAAATTCCTGTAAATATCCACCAAAAAACAGTTTCAGATGCTCGGGTGTGTTTTACTTATGATAACTAAATATACACACCTACACACCTTTAACGTATTTTTAGAAAATAAAACTCATTTCATTAAAGAGGTTGAATTTTTCGATAATTCCGAATAATGGATCGTTTTTGGAACTCTGGAACGTTTTTGGATCAATTGCTCGAAACATGCGATCTTCATACTATAACTCCCTTTAATTTTACTTAATCTGAATCGTGGCAATGCAATTTCCTTACTTGTGTTGTATCGAATTTCGAAAAAAACTAGTATGAGGATATTAATGTAAAATAATCAGAAAGTTTGCTACGTGTTCCACATGGTAATAATAAAGCTATGTCAATAAACTATGGTTGGTGATGTAGGTTCGCAGTACATTAATAAGTCCCAATTTTTTGTGTCACTGTCATGAGGTGATTGGATCTTCAACGGAGTATCAGGAATAGCTTAATTTGTGCTGAATTTTCTTCAACCAATCGCACATTCAGTAATATTGTTATATATAGCACTTTCAACAGACTTCTTAATGGAACGGTTAGAAATTTTGAGCCCATGTGGATTAGAAAGTGATCGAAGTGGGTAGTATTTAGTATATGATTGTGGCTGGTCATTAGTATGTGGACTGCTTCACCTGATGATTATTTCAAAGCTTTCTTAAAAAATGAATCGTAAACAATACTTAACAGGTTTTGAAAATAAATTTTAGCCGTTATCATGTTTGCAACGCACGATAAGACTATATATCTCAAAAGTCTTGACCGTATTTACCAAATAAAATGTTCAATTGAGCTGGAGTTGCTCTCAGCTGGGCACTACGAGGTTCGGGGTGAATGCATGCGCTGTAGTGCGGTGATCATCTTCGGCTGATCAGGCGCGTTTCATGCACATGTCTTCCTCGACTTGGACGTTGATTGTCTATTTAGTACTAATTTCCCTTCAGATGGTCACCTTAAAACTTAGTGATGCCAAACATCAGTTATATTGGATAAGTATTGATAAAATTTCGCATGCACCCAAGGAGCGAATCAGTGCATTGGTGTAGGCTTTCCGCCACCACAGCGGGATGGTATAGGTTCAGCCCTGCGATGAGCCCCAAACTCACGCCCAGCGATAAACTAGAAGGCGACGATGAAACTGTTAGTTTGAGTTAATCGAACAGCAAATCTACGCGATTCTAAGGATACTAACGCATTCAGGGAAATAAAATACAACTAACTAACTGATCAACATTAACGGTTAAATGAAGCTATAAACTGGCGAAACGCAGCACCTGTACGACCTTCAAGTTGTACTCGATCACAGCAAGTTTTGGAGCCATCGCCCTACAAAGATTAGATAACTCCGTAGAAATTTTGAGAATATTTTTAATAATTGAGATGAAGCAATAAATTGTGAAAACACCTTAGTGGAGAAGAATTGCAAACAATTGTTAAAATATTGATTGGACTCGAACTAGTTCAACAAATTTGAATGAAAAATGAAGCTCATGTCACCAATAACTTTTCCGGATTCAACGGCACGGAACAACATTATGCAAGCTGAACAAGGGAAATGTAAATCACAAGATCTTCTGTGAAAATAATTCAGCTACCAATACACAAAACATAAGAAAAAACAACAAAATCTTACTGCATATTCAGTAAGGCCGAAATGGTAGGCATTTCTATAATGGGGAAAATACGGTCGATTAATTTATCTGTATGCTCTCCTTCTCCCATTGAGCCCCTATGGGGTTTTATGAAATCTGATGTTATGAGTCGTATATTAAAGTCGCACTTTGGCATGCGCGTATCAAGTTTTCTGCTGATTACCTGCTAGCATAGAGTTCGGCATCGTGAAATAGAAGTCAGTAATTGAAAACTATACAACTGATCATATAATTTTAGCCATCAACATGATGAAAAACATTGGAAAAATGAGCCCTAAAGGGAACATGTTGTTGTGGGCTCAATCCTTACGCCAGCTAGACCCAAACATCCTTGCTTATTTGTGCCTCATGTCGTCCTTCAAACCCCTTTTCTCCCCTTCCCCAAGGCTCATGTCATACGCGAGTTTCTCAATTAAAGGGTGTAATTCTTAAGTGTTGAATTCTCAAGTCTTGAGTCTTGAGACTTTCCTGAAAATACATCAATAACGAATCAACGAATGTAACCTAATGGACTCATAAATAAATACAAATAAATACATAAACAGTTGAATATCCAAATTTTAGACCAATACAGAATATATATCCACCATGGTTTACAGCCTAGGATTTTATGCCTATTTACACACATTAACATTCCAAGAGATTCTTAGCTACCCTGATTACACACGACACCCACCTCCTTCACGGTTCCGCACAACAATGACAAGCCTGGCATTCCTAACCCGTGCACGTAATATATACAGATTTCTCTAAACCTAAAAATACTTGTTGAATATAAAAATACTTTATGAATTAAAAGTTGCTTTATGAAACCCTAACAATGTGATCGGCGGGAATGCAACAACATTGTAAGGGAATTAAATTAAAATCCAAATTCAGCTCAAAGTAGCTACGTTCTATCCAGATTGTAGCAAGTGCCGTGCCTGCTCTGATAGGTCCTACAATCGAAGCCTGCATCGGTCTCCGTAACTACAGCCAGGGCTACACGGAGCGGCCGTGCGATGCCAGGAGAGTTACACCTTACGAGTGCCAAGCATCACGCTCATGCGGGACATTTTTGCGATCAACTAAATTATGTTAAATACTCGTGCCAGATCTGTAAGTCGCAAAAATTTCAGTCGTTTGTTGATGCTCATTCTCAGTTTTGCGCTGGTACTTGAACGAGAGAGGCTATGGATTGGAATTCTTTCTTCATAATTCTACTATTAAAAATTTAATAATTTGTATCATATGACCTGACAACAAAATATTAGTTGTTACCACACTCAAAATATAACGCATTGGTAAATAACAATTGAGGGTCGCTTATTGAACCCATAGAATATTTTCAATTTTAAAAGAAGATAGAAACATAAAAACTAATTCATGCAATATCTTCGATTAAACTTCTTTGAGGGGGCGAGATAATTAATATGAACAGTTTTCCAAACAGCTTACCCTTGAAATCTATCGACATAAAATAACGAGAGAGAAAATCGCTCAGTTTGTAAGCAAGGGCAGCCAGCTGGCTCTTCCAATAGAGTTCGTATAGTTATAGTTTATACAGTTATCGTTATAGATATAGTTTATACAGTTATAGTTATACTTATACTTTCTACAGTTATCGTTTATGCCTCATTCGTCTTTTATGCCTCCTTCGATTTTCGTGCTACAACATCGAGAGACATATCATTCGATTTGTAAAGAGAATATCTATTGACACCGGAAGCAGTTTTATATAATTTTTCATATTCTAATTTTTATACGGCTTTTCCCATTTTCCCCGATTGTTCCCCTTCCCCCCTAGTTTTTTCAATATATAATCCAAATCATGTACAAATCAAAGAAATTAGATCAGTACGTACTCACTTCAGTGAGTGACATGGAGCGCATTTTCTCAGAGAGCGTCCGTGAAGTCACGGACGGACGGACATGAAGAGCACAATATCGCCTTTTTAGCGCATTTTCTCATATATGGAAAAATGCACTATAGCGCTCGCCATGTCCGTCTGTCTGTCTGTCCGTCCGTCTGTCCGTCTGTCTGTCCGTCCGTGACTTCATGTTTTCGTCGACGAGAAAATGCGCGCTCTGTCACTCACTGTAGTGAGTACTGAGTTATATTTATTTCATAAATGAGACAATGCGCTAAAAATGGGCTCTCAAAGTGGCACGATATGGTATTTATGAATCAAATGATAAGTCACTCAATGATGTAGCTTGAAAATCACAGGAGAAGATGGATTTTTAAGATTGTGTATTGTGGATATTTCAATTGTTTAGGAGAGCCAAATAAGTTAAACTAATTGAAGAAAAGGAGAATGCCCAAAAAGCTTCTTGATACTGTAGCCCATGCTTATCCATTGCCAATTACTCGTGTCGAGGATACCATCACGCGTCTTTAGACTTATTCATGTTCAATTTGACGCGCATAATAAGCTATAAGTGTTATTTATCTGATATTTTTATTTATACAGAATGGTCGTTTTATAAACGGCCTTACGCAAAAAGTATTGCATGTACATCCTTGCTTGATGCTATACTGAACAAGGCTTGCATAGTTTTCAAACGAGTGCAAACACCTTTCAATTGTCGCTAATTATCATAGAAATTACAGATTCATTTCAAATGTCTTTTTGCAGAATCATTATGCAACTTTTATTTTCATCTCATTCAAAACGGCATCGTGAAAGAACAATGAAAGCTACCTGCTCGCGGGTATTGAAATATTTATATTTCAATATATTGAAATATTTTATTGGCGTACGGTACTCAATTATCTCAAGCTTGCTGTGCATGTAAACTCATACAATTTTAACGAGCAATAAATTATTATAACAATCGAGTCCTTTCTCAAATATCGATATGTATTTTTAAAATGAGAGCAATATGATACGTTTCAAGTTAATCCGCTGCAATTTACATTTTTTCATGTCATTTTCTGACACGACACACGGAGTTTTATTGCAATGAAAAGAGTATCCCCGATTAAAGGACTTATGCGAGAGTCTCTCATCGGAATCCTAGTAAATGTTTTTCACAAGAAAGAAACCTAGAAGTTGAAAATCTAACAACAGGCTGTGAAGAATGAAGAATTGTGCAAGTGAATTTATTGGAAAATGTAATAGCCTCATGGTTGTTATCGGGACTTATTTTCCCATAGCCTACCATCGAAATCTGAAAACGTAAACGCGAAAAGAAAATGTTGCTTGCAAGGGAGACTACTTTCTTAGGGCTTACCGCATGGCTCAAGGGGCAATGGCTGAGCCAGTGCTTCCCATTTGTAATTGTACATATAGGCGAGACACTCAGGGAAGTTCCTTCAAATATCCACCAAAAACATTTTGGTATAAGTGTTTCTTTTACTAGTAATAAGGTGTGTTTTACTATTAATAAACTGAATATACACATCTACAAACATGTAAGGTATTTCTAAAAAAAAACCTCTGGTACGTTATTGGATCAATTGCTCGATACATGCAATCTTGAAAACTGTAAATCACTTTATTTTATCTAATCTGAATCGTGGCCCGAAAATTTCCTTACTTGTGTTGGATCGAATTACGAAAAAAATCTAGTATGAGGAAATTACTTTAAAATAACCAGAAACTTTGCAACATGTCCCAAATGTTAATATTAAAGCAATTTCAATAAACAATGTTGATGTAGGTTCGCAGTACATTCATAAATCCAATTTTTTTTTTATCATACAGTCATTGGATCTTCATCGGAGTGGCAGAAATAGCTTAGTTTATGCTGAATTTTGCTTAAACATCTGCATGTTCAGTGATATTATTATATAAAACACTTTGGCGCAACATGATGTTAGGTATAATTCTACCCCAATTGGATAAAATTTTTGCGCCCTTACGGGCTAATATAAATACGAAATCCTGAGAGTAGAGTATCGTGGTGGTGGCTGGAACTTGGTATGTGGACAGCATTACCTGATGATTATTTCAAAACTTCTGTAAACAAAGCATCGTGAAAAATATTTCACAGATTCTGAAAATGGTTCTTAGCCAATATAAAAAATGCAACGAACTATAAGAGTCTAACTGTATATGTCAAAAGTATAAGTCGTATTTACCTAATAAAATGGTAAATTGAGATGGAGTTGCTCTCAGCTGGGTACTACGAGGTTTGAGGTGAATGCATGCGCTGTAGTGCGGTAATCATCTTCGGCTGATCAGGCGCGTTTCATGCGCATGCCTTCCTCGAGTTGAACGTCGATTGTATAGTATTAATTTCCCTTCAGATGGTCACTTTAACCCTTAGCGATGCCAAACTTCAGTTAGCTTAGATAAGAATTGATAAAATTTCGCATGCACCCAAGGAGCGAATCGGCACACCACTGTCAAGGTAGTTGAGCCAAGCTCTGCTATTCTGTGCAGCCCTGCGCCGAGCCCCAAACTCCCGCCTAGCGATAAACCTGAAGGGTAAATGAATACAACTAACTGATGAACATTAACGGTTAGATGAAGGAACATTAACGGTTTAATGAAGTGGCTAGATGCGGCCACTGTACGACCTCCAACTTGTACTCGATCACAGCAAATTTTAGAACCATTGGCCCACAACGATTGAAAATCTGCGTAGAAATTATGAAAATTTTAGTAATAAATAGGACGAAACGATAAATATTATTGTGAAAACACCATTTTGGAAAAGAATTTCAAACAAGTGTTAAAATATTGCTTTGACTCAAACTAGTTCAACAAATTTGAATGCATGGAACAACATTAACGCAAGCTACACAATAGCAATGGAAATCACAAGATCTTCTGTGAACGTGTTTCAGTTACTAATACAAAAAATATAACTCAGTACTCACTGCAGTGAGTGACAGAGAGCGCATTTTCTCGTCGACGAAAACTTGAGGTCACGGACGGACGGACAGACAGACAGAGGGACATGTCGAGCACAATAGTGCATTTTTTCCATAATAAGAAATGCGCTAAAAACATACGAATTTCTCCATTCACAGCATATTATTATCAAGCACGAACAAAGTGTGTTTTATACAACAGTGAAAACCGAGAACATGATCAAAGGACTTATTCAAGATTCTCTTAATAGACTCTAATAAAGTAATACATAAATGAAAAACATAATGATTACAAAAACAATAAATTGAGAAAAATATAACAATCTTCAAACAAATATATCTGAAAAAATGAAGATTTTTTTCCGAACAAATTTTACTACTGTCCACCCATGAAGACGCTCAACATAAACCGAAAAAATTTGTTCATTCTGAGAGTGAGACTGCCTTGTTGTGGGAGCTGCCTGCTGGCAAATAATATATTTAATTTTCGATAAGTGCGTCAAGTACTTTTTTATACTATATTTTAACGTTATTAGAGTAATCACTCGATATATGTGACCTTCATTTAATATTTTACGTAAATTTTCCACCGTACGAATCGTGGCAAGACAATTTCCTGTTCTGTGTTAGATCAGGCTTTAAAAAATTGATTCTGGTAAAAGTAAATTACTCTAATGCAATAAGAATGCTCGCAGTTCATTCCAAATTTTAATAATCAAGCTATGTCAAAAATCTATGTTTGCTGATTCAGGTTGAATCGGGATTTTGTTTATGGTGTGTGCCATATTAACTTCTAACGAGTAGGAATTGGAATTTGAATTGGGTGAGTGCTGACCTCTGGTCAAGACCTTTAGATCGGTCATTCACGCTGCATAAAAACTCTTTTAAAAGCGTAAAAAAGCAATGGTTCACTTCACACTCGACAGCTAACAAAAAGTTCAATTAATAGGTACTCACAGTAATCCTAAAAGACTAAAACATTCAGTAATACATGTTAACATCCTAAAATAACAGAAAAAAACGCACTAAAACATTCGGTACGGTCACCTTTGCCTTCTCATCCTCCCCTCTCCGAACCCTCCACTCCCCAATACCCCACTTACATCATTCTTCTCTTCACCCTCGACCTCCACATGTTTTCCAAATACGTATCTCTTCACACTCGCCAGTATAGCTATACAGTTGCTCCCGTAGACAGACCCACAATCAGTGCCATCCACTCTTCTCCTGTTCTCTCACGCCCCACTTCGTTAATCTCACCTACCTCGTTCAGAATCACCTCCATCATAGACTGACGCTCTCTCTCATACGTCCCACATTCCGTCAACAAGTGCTCTACAGTTTCCTTCTCATCCCCTTCACACATAAAACATTTATCCTCCTTCCTCTCATTCTACTTGCATGTACGTCCGTCCATTCACACCACGCGCCCCTGCCCTTGCACAAAACAGAAGGTCCCCACCTCTACTACATGCATTCACGTTTTGGCATCGCTTTCATCTGATTCTTTCCTTCATCAGTTTTAGAGTGTCCTTTCCCTCCATTACTTGCTTCCACACCTTCTGCCCATAGACTTTCGCTCGCTTATTTATTTTTCTTTTCCACTCTTTTTCATCCCTCTATTCCACTTGCACCCCGTACTGTCACCACCCATTCGTCCTTTGGTCCAGAGGTCCATCGCGCACCCATGCTTCATGCATACCACACTTACGTACTGTACCACTGCACGACATCTACGTGCTCATTTGCTCATCTTTATGTTCCACATATACATCTTTCGTGCCCAACGTTCATCGACCATTCGCTCTAGCCTTTATACCTCAAAACTGATCTCATTCTTCTCTCCTTAAAGGTACTCCATCCCATGTCCCCTCTCAGGGCCTCCACCGCAGTCCACCTGGGGGCTCCTAGTGCCAATCTCGCCACTCTATTCTGCACCAATTCCAATTTTTCTAGCTCACAATCACTATATCAGGTAGTAAACGGTTATTTTTAATAATGTGTGGGGAACACCATTTAACAGTAATGAATAACCAGCGACCAGCGTTCACGGGGACAAAATAGGAAAAAAAAAAAACAGGAATATCAATTTGAATTATTCATGAATGTCGCAAGGCATGACATATCAAGTTAAAAATGACGACCATTCACGCTTCTCTCGGATATTGACTGAAATTTATTGAAGACGAGACTCTCTGCAGTTTCCGGCCGTGGGGCAGATAAACGTTGATCCGGGCTTTGTCAGGCGGCAACGAATGAAGGCAGTCGTCCGCCTGCGGTAGCCTGGCGGATCATGTGCGGTCGATAGCAGCTACTGAAAACTCCTCTATTATAGTATTGGCCGCCTTAAACCCTTCTGAGATCTTCAAAAGAATCGAGAAGTTCTGCTTGGTGAAATGCAAACTAGTACTTCTGCCAGGGCGTTATGCAAATCATATTGTGAGCTTGACCCTGCCTGATATTAACCTATGCAATTTTATGTGAAATGACATCGCGAAGTTTAGTGTTTCATGAATTTTCCTCTGTAAAATGCTATCAAGTCTAATAACGGTGATAATTACACTTCAAAAAAGCTTTACTTTAAAAGGAAGAGCTGTATCTAACAGAAACTATTTAGCGATCATGTCCTGAGAAGTCATCTACTATTCTTAAATGGCAATATTGGTAACCGCACCTAAATCAATTAATACTATTAGACTTTGAAGTTTGAAGTAACGTTTACATTTTTACAACAAATCGCTCTATTCATGTGTTAATTGCTTCTCGTGTTCTCGACATGAGAACAAATTAAAACCCTTCGTGAACTTGCAGTACCGCACTCACTGAGGTAGTAAATAAGATGTTCTCATAATTTTGTTCGCATGCAGCCCCTTTCCTGCTTTATAAGATGCTAGCCCATTCAGGTAGAAATAAGTAGAATATGGCGAAAAAACATCAAGATTTCCCCGGCAACCACAGCTTTGAAATGTGCTATGACTGAAGTGATTAGATGGTTTTATCCCTGCAAATAAGCTGCAATATGAATAAATTCTTCTGCATTATGGATATTTTAGTCCGGTGCGATTCAATTTAACTTTTTTTTAATATCATTCCGCAATTGACATGCCGTCAAGCATTAAAACAGTTAACCCGTGCCGTGCTTTTGTAATCCATTTCTCTCGGCAGGTATACAGAGAAAAGACACAGCAAATCATTGCTGTGACAGTCTGAGGAACTGCAGTTTTTTCCAATATTTTATAATGAGTTGCATTATTCATTCAAAGATGTATCGCGGGTGGAAATAATTTCATTACCATGCTAAAATTATAAGCCAAATTGAATTTATTATTCGAGAAGTTTCTCGGTTAAAACGTTACATTTTGTTAGGAGAAAAAATAACGATAAGAAGGATAATAGGTAAATAAAAAGCACTGCTAAGTAGGGAAGAATAGTTTATTTGTAATTTCTTGCCAATTCGCAACAGGGTTTACATTTATACATGCTAAAACTCTTCATGCCCATTCTCGAAACGCTTCATCTCATCTTGTAATTTATTCATTTTGGCTTGAATCTCTTGTGTTTCTGTTAATAGTTCCTCTTTGCGGTTTCGGAATTTTTCTTTTACGGCTTGTTTATCCTGGAGCTTTCTCAGCTCCTCTTTATACGCCATGTAATCCTGTTTTAAAACTGGATTCTTCTCCATTTCTTTCTCGAAAGAATTCCACATTTGCTCTTTCAAAGTTGAAGACAACCCACGTCCCACGTAGAACGTGTACACCGCCACGGCACCTAGGATAACCAGTGCGTGCACCAATCGACCGGCAGACATTTTATACCCAATAAACCGTGAGATTTTCGGTGAAATTATTAGGCTCTTCAATATAAAAGAGTTTCTTATAATTTCACCCGCTTTGTTCTCTCGTTCAACTAAATTCAATAGACTTTTCAGAAGGCTCGCATCTTTTTGATAACAAACACAACGAAATTACTGTATAATAGTTTCAAATAAATCTCTAGTCGAACACTTGTTTTTCAAGTGATTATCGGAACGTTGCAGATTTGAATTACTCGCTTAAACTATAACAGATAAAAAACACTTCCAAGTGTTTTTTTCACTTCCAAGTCTTTAATTAAAAAAGCCATTTGGTGATGGAATACCAAAACTCTGGGAACATCGGGATCGTCATCATCACCGCGACTGCGATCGATTGAATGTAAATAAATGTTTTCATTTTATCCAAAGCATCAGGAGTTTCAAGCCATTGCTTCCATGTTAGTGGCGCAGTCTGGACGTCCGAACCGGCAACAGCAACGACCTTTTTACTGTTGTTGGTTCTGCTGCATTTTTTGCTGGCTTGTCCCTCACTCTTGTTCATCATTGTAATAATGCACTGTTCCGTAAAAATTATCAACCAGCTGATGAATCTTTTTGTGATGGCACACGTCGATGAAACCAAATTCAAAGGGAGATGGCAGAAGTAAACTACACCAATGGATTTTCTGTCTAACTGCAAACGTCAAAAGTTATTAATTGGCAAATGAACGTCAGCCGTGAGTGAGAAGCGACCGAAGAAGACTGACCAGTGCGAGGCAAGCACCGTCGTACGTGGCGCTCCTGTGTGGCTTCCGTCTGACCTCGAGCGCCGGCCGCACACACACGAGAAAAAAGCCCGACCCTTATTCACAGAGTTTGTATCTACGGGTGCGGGAAATGAAATGTTCATGGTCGAAATCGAAGGTTTTATTTAGGGCGCAAGGAAGTGTATGCACGCATTGAGCTTCGACGAAAAAAAGTCTTGCACTCGACTTTTGGAAATCAAAAAGTATTTATATCAACTTGCATGAAAAAATGCTGTACTGTTGAAGGTTTTCATCCTGTATTTATGGAGATAGACGGAAAAAATGGGTATGAACGGGAAATATTTCTGTACTGTCTTGCTACGAGTTCATCCACATCGTCCGAAACGAAGGAGAGCACTGAACTTTTGAGAAAAACATTTCTTATCAATTGTGGTAGACAAACTTCATGCCTCAGACTGCATCCCTCATTCAGAAACTCCTGGTTCCAATCTAAACAATTACCTTACGCAATTGCAAGACGTAACTAATCAAGTCTAGCAGGGTGGAATACAAGAGGGGTAACATATGAACAAGTGCACATATCACATTGGATCACTGGAACTATATTTTTCTTTTAAATATTGCTGATATTTTGGAACTAATCAATGTATTAGTGAAGCACCATTTCAAGAATTCCGCCCTGCGGGTAAGACCAGTGCGCATTTCCACTCCAACTTATAAGCCCTTGTAATTATAACAGCCAATTCCAGTAGTGGCAACTAACGAGAGGATGACAGGTCAGTTTTTTTCAGGGCAATTACACCACAAGTAATTCCACGACCATCACTGACTCGCTGACCCGCCTGTACCGTTTTGTAAGCATTATGCAACACCCCGAACAAGCCAGGTACTCAGTTATGAACCAGAATTAAATGATTGGCTGGGTTGGCCATAAGCCGAGCTTCGAGGAAGAACTTGTCCTCAGTGGAACTGGAACCAGTAAGCCGGGTGCGAGAAACAGAGTCTCTCCACTCGTAATCCTTCGATATGGTAGGCGGGAACAATAAATTATCTACCAAGAAGATAATTCACATTTGTGAATAATGAAATGGAATTTAATTTTGCCGAAAATTTACAACAGTTACACAGCGTGCAAAGAGTGCTAACATATGCAATTATTATATAGCGAGCTGCATCTTATGTAAGGAATAATTCGAATGATACCTGTTTTTTACCGTTCAAGAAATTAATGGATCACCAACTACCGTATTTGCCATAAGATTATAATAGGATATTTAGAAATAATTTGCAAAAGAAAATGACAGAAACTTCGAGACAATAGACTTATTATCAGTGATTGAATTATAAAGAAAAGATTTTTCTCGATTGAATTATAGAGAAAAGTTTATATGGATCGTGGCACATGAGTGTGATTCAATACAGTGGATTTAGATAGAATTGAATCCTCATGGGGCACAAGTAACAACAGAGAAACGGGAATTTAACGCTACATGCACTAAGATACTCCAGATCATAGTCTCGGATCGTTTATGTATTATAAATACGTGAGCAAACTCATGGAATTATTACAGCAAGAAAGGAACCGAGGACACACAGCATATACATAAAGGAAAAATTAATAACACGCTAACTTTAGAAGACCTCCACAGAATAATAACAATTAATAATGTAGGAAATCCGTGAGGCTAGCAAACAGTAACAACAAAGAAAACAAAAACTCAAAACCCCATTATATTAATAAAAACCCTGTGAAAGTGGTCTATGACTTCATAAAACAAAACACGTTACAACTAAGCACTGACTGGAACACTTCAGGCAACAGATAGTTGTGAAAAACACGCACAAAGTTTTAAGATGCTACATGAATATGGGGTATAATAGCAGTGAACAGAAGACGACTTCATCCCATACAAATATAAAAAAAACAATGTTCAATTGCACAATGATCTGAGTTTGTAGAAAATAAATCTTTCCTGAGTATTATGAACTAAAAGCATACATTTCAAATTCGTTGATCTTAGAAAAGTTTCAGAGAACTGGAGACATAGGGTACTGCGAAATTTTAACACGCAATGAGAGAATAAACAATTGCTTTCAAACGCAACTTGACCTTAACAAGAACGGAAAGCAATATTATGTCGTACTTCATTTGTAAATTATTGATTCAACTAAATTACGGGAGTGCACGTTATCCAGATGGTTGATGCGGGCCGATTCAATTGTCGGAAGCAATCAATGAAATTGGTGCAGAAAAAATCGGCAAAATTGGTGCAGGACACTGGAACATTGACTAGGTATGAATTAACACGTTCAGAAATAATATTCTTGATTAAAATGTACTGCAATTCAACTGATGTAGGGATTTCAACAGAAGTACACAATGCTTTGAATATTTTAGGAAATTCAATAGGTTCATGATAATATGATAAATGGAGAGAAGCGATCGATTTTCGCTTATTATCTTTCCTCTTGAGGAGGTGTTGGTGCATCAGCGGCTTCTCTCGAAGTCTCGGGTCCACTTACGGATGGTTCACTGGAAATCTCGGGTCCACTTAAAGACTGTTCACATCTGGACTGTTTTTTGGTAACAGTGAACATATCGTCAGGCGTCTCTTTGACAAGATTATCACTGCCATCATTTGTTTGCGTTGCAAGTGCCTCATTTTCTTTTCTCTCTCTCCTCAGCTCGGCAGTTTTACTTTCAATCCATTCATGAATTTCCTTGGCCAGAACAACATCAGGGATGACTTGGTCCATCGTCAGGGGCTGACGGTTGAACGGGTCAGACTGATCAGACAACAGGTGGCGGGCGATCGTCGAGCGCTCCACCACAACCTTCAGAAATAAAAAAATTAAAACTTCAGAAATAAAAAAATCTAAAAAATGATCTCTTACCCAAGGCTTCAGTTCAATTTCTTCCTTGACATAAGGTTAGCAAAGCTCTGAAGGGAACAACACTAGAAACTATATTATGTAATACAACCTACCTTAATTTCCATCATTTTCTAAAGCTAAAAATAAATCGAATAAATTGATACCTAACGTAGGTAATGACGTAACAAACATCAACTTTTCAGCAATAAAATCATATGCCGTCTACTCAGTAAAATCATATACCAGCTACTCCGGAATGTAGTTTTATCTTTCAAAAAATGTCAATGAATTTATGATATTGCATTCTAGCAAGTTTTATATTCTGTCTCCAACTTGGAATAGCCAATTTGAATTAAAACATTCTTTTCTATCACTTGAACAATACTCGTTTATGTTAACTTCATCAATTACGACTCAAAGTTAAAATTTTCTATTCTGTGAAAGAATATCATTATAGAATGGATCTCTGAATTTGTCATAAGGCGAGTCAAGAGTTGCATACACAAGCTGACCTCGGAGGACGGGAGCTTGACAGGATCTCGCATGAGCACCGACAGGATGGGGTCCAGGAAGTGGGCGGGCGCGGCCGCCGTGAGGTCCTCCTCCTCCTGCTGCGTGCACGCCACCGCCGCCACGCGCTCCTCCACCGCCGCCATGTGCTCCGCCACCGTGTACTCGCCTATGCGGTCTAAAACACCAAGCCATATTGCCATGTATCAAGTTAAATACAAAGAAATATTTCATGTTCAAAGGAATACTTCATGTCCCAATTGGCCCAAGGAAAGATACTTCACACTAATTGGTCCAGATAAAGATACCTAACGCTACAAAAGGTCCAAATAGAGATACAAAAGTTCTAATTAGTCTAGAAAAGGTGCTACCAGGATGACATTTTTTACCGGCTATACAAGGAAAATAAAAATAAACCGAGACTACAGTAACGGGCTTTTTTGAAGCACTTCGTTTAATATATCTTGGGGTTTTTTAGGATGCCAATCAAGGTCTCAATTAGTTTGTAAAGCACTTGAGTGAAAATCTTCACATTTCTGGTCGGTTACGAATACGAAGTAGAAACTAGATTCTCACGTAGCACTGAGCGCGCTTGCTGGAGCAGCTTGGGGCTGTAGCTGCGACCGTCGGCAATAACAGCGGCCGGGAAGAGGGGTAGCTGCGTCAGGTTGCAGTACATGCGGCAGATAATGGCAACCATCACGCCGGGCTGGAACTCGTACTGCTCCGCGTCTCGGACCTGGACAGCGGCAAGCCAAACTCAGCTATTCATTGAACAATGAAACGTGGTTAAAAGCATCGTTAAATTTAATGAATACTAAACTGAAAGTTAAAACTTTAAATAAGCAATTTTGTTGTATACCGCTGTGCAACATAAACTTATGTAGGTATGTCCGATGCAGAAATAAATGTAGGAGCGAATCCTGACGGGAGTAGATAGAAGGCATAACTTGATGTTACAAAGTTCTACCTTAAGTTGACGCTGCTTAGGACCGACGAGATGGTCGAGGAAGAAGTTGAGCATGTGGGCGACCCGCTCAACCATAGTGCGGTGGCAGAGCAGAGATGCCAACTCGTGCTGTAAAACCGCAGAGAGAAGTTTAAATGATTAATATTAACTTGCGTCAATATATTCTTACATTTATTTAGCGATGGTGCTATTTCTATAGCGGAGCTTATACTTCGGAAAGTAATAGTTACATCACAACTGTGGTGTAGCTTTGCTCGGTTCATTTATGTACATTTGTTGATTTCAGATTGTCACGTTTCAGAAAACGTGTGCTGGACTACTCAAATGAAACAGCGACCACTAAATTAACCACGTATCTTGTTGACAACTTCAAGTTATGTGGAATACTGATGAGCATTGGAATTAAATTAGGGGCACTTCATCCAGAATAAATATATTTCTCTGAATGCGTATAACCAGGTGAGGTTCTATATAGTTTATTGGTCAATTTCTGTGGAAACTTACACTAAGTTAAACCTCTACTACTGAATATTTTTTCCTGAACAACTGATGAAACGTCCAAACGTAAAAAAAAATTTAGTCTTAAACTGAATCACGCGTGCCGCCTGACCTCTTCAGTGAGCATGAGGAGCGTGGAAGAGGTGCGTCTAGCAAGAACATTATGGAAGCGCGCCATCATGCCCGTCTGCATCAACATTTGCTCCTTCTCCTGCCGCGCAGCCGGCGCCAGGGCAGTCCAGTCACCGCGCTCTCTGCTCGCCACACCACATAAAGTCACCACATACATAAAGATTATGTTCAGATGTTATGCAGTATTAACCGTGACAGACGCTCATTAGCTTTACAGTCTCAGATATTATAGAGTATTCACCAAGTGTGGTAAGATTTCAATACTTCTGGAGCGTCACTTCACAATGGGTTTTCAAGGTACGTTGAGCATCTTTTTTCATATGACGAACAAGGCAGTTCTGAACCAACTTCCAATACTCATATTGAACACTTGTAAACATGTTATTATAATCTATGGGGATATTTTGAGATTCAATTCTTTCGAATTAACTGATCTGTACTGATTATTTCTGATTTTTCCTTAAATTTATTTTGCAAAATTGATGTCTCAGAATGAAATTGATAATAATTAGCATTAGTTCTATTATTAAGAATGCTTGCCTGGAGGAGAATGAACATAAAAATGCTCACTTTGCAAGAGTCATTTCCCTGAGCTGCGCCATGTACGTGAGTCCCTCATCGAGAAGAAAGATGTTGTCGTTGATGAGGAGGTTGATGAAGCGCAGCATCAGGGGCGGCTTGGTGCTCTCCATGTTCTCCAGCGCCTCGACAGCGAGACCGACGAGCACGGCGCGCTGCTCCGGCACCTGCCACAACTGCTTCAGGATCTCGTACCTGACAAGCCACGTCACGTGTCATAACTTCGTATGCGGTATGAAACACACGGCTGGATTATTGACAGAATTAGTCGATAGGTGTATACAAGTAAAATCTGATGCTTACTAAATAATGCAAACCAATCATTCATCATAGTTTAGAAAATGGTATGAAACACAAGGATTCACTGGGCGGGAATTGTTCAATATATATGTAGAAGTAAAATCAGATGTGTACTGGTAGTGCATTTGTCATATGAGATTTGAGTTGGACATAATCATCAACACATTGTATTACTTCTTAGGTAACATGACACATTTGAGATAGAACACATGGTCAACTACTAATGATGGCATTTTCTGATCGAAATTTGACATGGCAAGTTGGGTACTCGTTATTTCATTCTCAATTAAAATCTTTTCTAAATATTCAGTATATTATAACTAAACGAAGAATATTTAGACGGTATTTACTGATTACTTACATAGGACCTCGATACTTGAACTTATCCTCGAAAGCTACATTTTGTCCCGTCATCTCAATGCTGACGAAGACCCTGACGACAGATGGCACGAGGTGCTCCGCCAGCGGGTGTTGCTCGACCAGCTGTTGCCATATGGCGGGCAGTTGGCTGGCGAAGCGGCTGGTGCGAGTCAAGTCTGAGGCCGAGGACAGAGGCTCCCCCAGCAGCAATACTTCCAGAGTCTGAGCGAGCTGAGCCCTGAAATGTAGGGCTAATTAGGTGCAAGCAGCAACAATGTCTATTTAAGATAAATGTACACGGTAACATCCAGTCAGAATAACAGGCATAACAGGAGTGCAAGAACTTGTAGTTATGTAGAATAAGTTGGCAATTTCTCTCACGAGGATATACTGGCTAAAGTAGTTGGAGTAACAACGATTTGCCGACTTCTCAATCATATTGTATGGAAAAATTCACCAGAGTCAGAGCACATTTCCTTGGCTAGTGCAGCACAACAGGAAAACACACATTTTCAGAACGGCAATTCCACAACCCTTCCAACAAACACAGTTTAAAGTAAGGAACCCATAAGCCATAAAACGTGCATTCACTAAGGATGCCGACGCAACAGTCAGAAAGCTTACTTCAAGACAACACATGTAAGTGACAAAATGCAAGTACCTCAAGTATGGATTTTTGATGCGACTGGAAGAACCCATGAAGGAAATGATGAACGTGATGTAGTGCTTGTTGACAGGCAAGTCAAAGAGCGGTGTGTTATCGTCCGCATTTAGCATTCGGTAGAGAGTTGCCAGACGTGCGATGTTGTCGACGAGCATCTCGGGTATGAACTGCAGCCAGCTGTCTTTGTGAGGCACCGGGTCCTGGTCAGCTGTTTCAGGTATCGGCGTTTGCACCGGGACACTCAGGCGAGGGCAGCTGTCCCATGGGGAGAGCGGCAACTGGGCGATCTGTATTCAACCGACATCACATTAAAATTCATCACCAAAACGTATTTAAGCACTTACATTTACAAAGACAACATAAAAAATTTAGGCAATACCAAGTACGAAGATATCAATAATTTAGGCAATACCATTACAAAAAAATTATCAATGATTTAGGCAACAAAAGTACAGATATAATATCAATAAATAAATATGGACAAGTTACTGCACCTGAACGAGCCAGTGCGCGGTGGCAGCTAGCAGATGTGTGGTGTGGGGCGAGCAGGACTGCGGGAGGAGGGCGGCGCGCAGGGTGAGGTAGGAGGAAGTGAGCAGGGACACGCGGTCCCGGATCAGGGTACGCAGGGTCGGGTCGGCGGACCGGTCCAGGGCTCGGTTCTCCTGGTGCAGGCGGTTAAGATCCCGCTGTACGCGCTCCAGGCGACTCACTGTCACCTGAACAATTAGTCATTTATATTACTGATGAGACACGTCTGGGGTGCTAGGGAGAGACGATGGAATTAAAACAATATACTGTGTGAAACAATAATAAATTTTGAAGAGAGACAATATTGCCATATGTGATTTATATGCAAAATTCTAATAACTAATCCAACTAACTCGTAGAAAATTAACCTTTAATTTTCACATAAAAAAGTCGTTATGAATAAAATTCAAATTATTGATTAGAGAAGTTTGAGTCCTGTGAGCTATGGACATGTGACGACGCGGTACCGTACAACGTAGAATAGACCACTTAAAAAAATAACATTGCTGAGAAAATAATATCGAAATAATTAAGGTGGTATATCATTGAACCTGCCAAATATTGTGGCGAAAAGTAGAATCAAAGCTTGCCCCAAAGATGAATGAAGAAATTAAAATGATTTAGTTCAGTGGCAATAATTTCGGGCGATTTATACTTTAAACATGAAATAATTTATTGTTTTAATTGACTGGCAGCAACACTCACCGCCATGCCGAGATTGAGAGCGGCGTGGGCAAAGAAGAAGCAGGCCGTCACGAAGGTGTACTGCTGAGGTAGAGGAGGGTGAGCCTTATCACCCTCTGCAGGGGGGATGAGGGGCGTCAAGGTGTCCAGTGAGGCAGGATACGAGCCTGGAATGCGTTCCCCAGCAGCTTGGGACTTGCCGCTAACGCAATACGATGGATCAACCTACAAGTCAGAGCAGCACATAATTCCTGTTTATTTTATGCTAGAAAAAACAACCAATTAACACGGCATTCAATTCATTCTAAATCAATTAATAATGAGTCCAAAATGGGCATGGGTATAAATATGAAGCCAACAGGTATGAATATAAACCTAGAGTGGAGAACTCACCTTCATGATGGCATGCTGCGACGCCAGGTTGCCGCCTTCGCCCATCACAACAACGCCCTCTGTGAACTTGTGGGCGAGTCTGGCGAGGACGGCGCCGAGGTTGATCATGAAGCCGTCGCTGGCGTACTGCGTGGCGGTGAGGGAACCTTCGCCAGCCACGTGCCAGAGTCCTGCTCGTCCCAAGTTGCTAGCCACACATCCTTCCAGCCACTTCATGACCATGTGGCGCGTCGCCTTGTTCTGTTCGAGACAAAATTTACTTGATTTCGGGGAAGTTAAAATAAACCTTCAAAGTATACAGACTAGATAAAGCATTATTTTCAGAAAACACTTCATTAAACACAAGTTTCAATGCTAAGAAAATCACAAGTATATTCACCACTTCTTTTTCTAAAATATTCTGGTCACAAGACCAACTCTATCATAAGTTTAAAGTTTCAGGAAGAAGAGTGTAATCAACAGAGAGAGCAAAATGTTCGCGGAAGAGGTCAAAACCTGATAAGCCTAATTGAAACATCTGCCAGTGCTCCAAGGACCAGTGAAGCAACCTTCTGATCTGATAACCACACCGAGCTATAAAATGGGACCAGTCGAGTTGACAAGATTTCTGATATCAGAAAAGCATTTATGCTAATTAAACATTTTCTAGCAAACTAACCTTCTTTTGTCCTAACATCACTCCACAGCTAATTTGTAAAAAAAAGTTCACTGCCCATTTGTCAAAAGAAGTCTTCTGTCCCCTGATTTGAACTGTATGGTACAAGAATTACATAGAACCTGTACAGTATGCATCCCTAAGATCAGCTATACTTAATTTAAATGTTAGCATTTTTAGGGAACAATGTAAGTAGAACATGCCAACATGAAATGTCATTATGTCAGATGCTGAAGTTACCTTCAAGAGTGCACTAAATATTTCAAAGGTGCGTTCATTCACGATGGCTTGAGTAGATGATATTGATGAATTCACAGCATTCACCTGCAAACCACAAAATAAGTTACCAGCGTTTCAAGTAGGTAGTTTGCTGAACCTTATAAGAAACATATTATTTTGAGCACAAAATGCCGTGGCCCCTCACAGAAGACTCGTCAGGTTCATTATAAATTGATATTCATAACCAGTAAATTCTTTCCTAGATATATACTCATACCGAAAAAGATATTCAAACATTTGAAAAAAATACCAATGTCCTTGCATAATTGACTAAAGCTTTAAAAACAACACATTCATCAAGTGAGGAGACACTTTTATAAGAACACGGAAGAAATGTTGGAAGAAGAGAAATGGGAACAGTTTTGTTGTTCATACTAAGATAAACAGGACCTAGTTAGTAGTAGCAAGGTACATTAGTCTGAAGTGTACATTATATGAAGCAAACAGCAATAAATTAATAACATTTTTTAAGCCAGTGATCGGCTGAATTTTTATGTAAACAGAAAATCTCCAACATGGAGATTAAGAAAAAAACATAAATTCCAGAAGTTGTCCTTGATTCCTGCCATAATATGTCATCGTTCATAATTCTGATTGAATTGGTACTTGGTGAAATAGAGACTGCTGAGGACTAACCTCCTGCCTGGTAAGCCTAGCAGCATCAACAAAGAAAGCTGAAGGCTGCAATGGAGAGGCCGGCAGAGCAGAGATTGCCAGGAGACATCCAAGGGCAGTAGCTTCATAGGCAGCTCCAGCAACTTGAGGACCAGTCCATAGAGCACCTGGTGCTGGCACTGACATGGTAGCTGGTCTAAGTTAATTCTCCAACAAACAATTTTAGCCTAATTTTATCATAGATAGCTTACAATTCTTGTGCTTGATGACTGCAAGGCTGAAATTTTCAGAAATTTTAAAATGCAATATATATATGAGTATAAGCCAACTACACATTCTCAACCGGCAAAATTATATAAACTGATATCATTTGAGAATAAATTCTTTTTTAACATCAACTATAAGGCAGTGTTTTGTAAAATTGCTTCATACTTCTGTAGCACAAATCGGAAAGGTAATTTCTTTTATACCTGTGAGGAGAATCGTAGCAAGACTTGGCCTGATGCAGTATTGGGCTAGACGCCTCACAGCTAGCCAGTCCACAGCCATGAGCTCAGAGTCTTTCAAACTTGTCTTAACCTCATCCAATATCTGCATCAGTAAACAAAATTATATATCTTTTCTAACATGAAAAATTCACCAAATAATAATAACTAATGAATAGTGGTGGTATAATTTTTATGATTCACAAAATCAAATGTTGCATAAGATTAAGACATTTGTAGCTAAAATAGATATGCATGCATTTATTGAGTATGATATAGAATAAATTTAATAGACTTGAGGAAGAGATAAAAATTGTAATTTGTTGTTATATGAGAAAAAACACTTCTACCAAATATAAAGAGAATTCATAGCAGGAAAATCATTACCAGAACATCACACACCTGAGAAAAGACTTCAGGAAGATTGCTGCCTTCAGCCTCAGCTCTGGTCACATAGCGCACCACAAGCTCATCAAAAACTTCAGATTCTGTCAATTTTTCCTGTAACAGCTTCTTTAACTGCTCATGTACATTTTGGCCAACATAAATGTCAGGCTCATGTATGGCTGTGTGGAAGTTGACAATGACATGTTCTTCGAGTTCCTCAACACAACTTAAATAATTATCAAGTGAACCTTTACTTGATTTGATTTTCTTCCTTGCACATGAACAGCGTTCATAAACTTCAAAAAGATAAAATAACACCTGCACTTCTACCACAGCCTCAGCATTAACAGAACCCCAATGAGTTGTTCTGTTAGGATGAGTACTATTAGGTCCAGCCAAGGAATAAGGTTGTTCCAGCATAAGACGTTCAAATAAAAGTGTATCAGTTGAGTCAACTGAGAGTGCAGAGTCGGGGAGCTTAACACAAGCATGCCAACTGTTGATGGACACATCATGTGAAGTGCACAGTAGAAGATATTCCAGGAGACAAGATATCTCTGTTTCCTTACAATAACTGGAGAGTTGCTCATTTTTTGATGGCACAGCAGAAGTTTCTTCTTTCAGAGGTAATCTGCAAGCATTTAAATGTAGTTAAAATTTGGAATGAATAAAATTATTACAGAAACACTGATTATGAAAAAATATAACATCTTTCCAATTCATAAATTGTTCACTGATCTATCATCACATCATTTAAATTTTATTTGAAGAAAGGGAAGTGTCACAAAAAAAAGAGCAACTAGTTTTATGAAAATTATTCCTTACGTCATGTGGGGAGAAAGCAACTTTGAACAAATTTAATTGTTGTAATCAAGACAAAATGATAACATAGGCTACAATTAATGTTCAACTCAGATACTTGACTATCAAAGGTGTTTTCACTTGTCAAATGAAAATTCAGTTTTGCTCCTATTCTTCAACAGAGACTAAAAACTCACTGAGATGTTGGAAGCGCTCCACTACAGTCATGCTGCCTTTGCTGGAACTGATGGGCAGCCTCAACAGATGGGAAAAGAGCAGCAAATTCATTCTTTTGTAGATCTTCTGCCATGTTGGAAACTAGGTCTGTCACCTAAGGTTATGAAACCTACTAGCAGACTACTTTAAAGTCTGGAAATTAAATTTCAATGATTAGGTATATAAATTGTAATTAAGGTATAGGTATACAGCAATCCCTTGATTAGCACGGTTTTGAATACCGCGGTTTTTATTAACGCAGAAAAAAAATTTGCGACCTACGGTACCCTTAATCTACGCGGTGCCAGTTTTGATAAGCGCGACTTTTTTTCACAACGCATCATTTTCCCGCCTCTAGCCAGAGGCGTTACGTTCATAACAAAAGTGTTACTTTTGCTTATTAGATCTTATGTTGTTACTTTTGTTACGACTTTTGGAAAAATTTGCCAAATGTTGTTACTTTATGAATTTCAGCTAATAATTCTTTAAATAAGGTCCCGTCCCATAGGCACTTGTGCTGACTACAGAGTTGGTTTAACCGCGCCTTGTCTCATTCATAACTTGAATGGTCGAGTTCAGCAATGTTCGCCGGTAAGTGCGCCATGCCGGTGCTCTAGTTACTCGTTAGCCTTCAACTGGTCAAGATCGCTGCCATATCTACTGCTCATTTTTATCAAACTACATAATTTTCCTTGATAAATTACTGTCATAATTATGGACAAAAAGGGACTGCTTAAACGCAAAAATATCACTTTGGAGACTAAGCTTGAAATTTAGAAAAAAATATTTATTATTTAGAAAAAAATATGATGAATTTTAGTGAAAAAAAAAATTATTATGTAACTTTGCTATTTTTGTGGATTCATTATAATTATTCCCATATATTCTTAAGTTTGATTAGCGCGGTTTTGCTTAACACGGTAAAACTCGGGGATTTATTAACAACGTTAATCAAGGGATTGCGGTGTGTATAATGTATATTTATTTGAAGAATTCATAAATAAATCCATATTTTAGTAAAAAAAATGTACAGTAATATTCCAGGTTTGCTTCAAAAGCAAAAAGTTTCAAATGTTTTCTGATGAATGTACTGTTAATGTTAGATGGTTTAAGAAGATGACAAAGAAAATGATGGTGTACAGTGGCAAACAAGAGGTTAGCTGAAAACCTGGGCAGAAGCCACTCATGAATGAGACAAAATGTCTGTACTTGCAATAAATTTAAACTGTTTTTATGACTTTAGATTAATAATCTTTCATTAAAAAAGAAGAATAATTGTACATTTTCACCCACAATTTTTGATAATTACCAATACAACTTTAGTTTCTACCTACAAAATCTGCAAAATTTTGCAATATTCCAGATTAGAGTATGATAATGACAGTTTTCTGGTACGGTATATATATTTATAGATTTTAAAACGCAATGTCTTCAAAAATTGTTGCTTTGCCAAAGTTACAATGTGATGGTATAAAATTTGATACTTGTAAATTATAACCTAGTCTCTAATATTCAAAGTGGAAAATCGGACAGAAGTCACGTCAGTCACCCATGAATTGGACAAAATTCCCCAAGGATGCCAAGGCTTGATTGAGGAAAACAGTGATACCAATGTATATAGGTGCATTACAATTGATATGGCTGATGCATGAGGATCAACACTGTTGTATGCCCATTACAATTGATATGGCTGAAGCGCAATGATCAGCACATACATGCTACATACATGTTTAAAGGACATACATGCTACATTAGAATTTTCATACTTATGAATGAAATCTTGCAGCTCCAAAGTAGCAAATTTTTAGTAGTGCAATTGGAATCTTGCGGCCCAATAATAGTTCTATTAACAATTAGTTTTTGGAGATTTATGGTGCCAATTTAAAGTTAAGATGGCTGATGGAGAGCTTGAAAAGACACCAATATCTCAGGCTAAGAGGTTTACTGTACAATGTACATCCTGGCATTCCTATTGCCTTTTTCAAATTTTTCAGTAAAAATAAGAAAAATGTCAGACTACTTTATTTGCATCTTTTTATAATTACCCATGCAACTATCATTATTACTGGTAATTTCAGGAAATTATTATCCAATATTTCAAATAGGTCAAACATCAGTCATCTGTTATTGGGCACAATTTTATAAGAATTGAAGGTAAAATTGGTTGTCACACAGGTAATTTCCAAAAGTTACATGCAAAAATGTGTAATTTTTTTTATTTTTACCAATAAAATTGAGAAAACAGAAGGGTCATGGGAACTTGTGAAATTCCTTTTTTTTATTTTTTTTTTTGTAAACTACCGTCAACCGGGGCTACTCGGGATGGTTTTGAGCGTTTTTTGTTAATAACTTCTTACGATGAAACATTTCATAAACAAGTTTAGGCTCATTTTATAGCTCTTTGTGAGGGCTATCGAATGGCATCTCCAAAAAAATTCCATATGCTATTTGTAAGGTGCCAGAAGTAAAAAAAAAGAGTGTCCCGAGTAGCCCCGTCGAATGGGGCTGAGTAGCCCCGTCGAACGGGGCTACTCAGGACACTGGGAATAAAACTTCATTTTAAAATATTTGAAGCATGCAGAGCCTACTCATCCATTACTAACAGTACTCTGAAGTCCTCCTCTTTCATTGTAGACAATGTAGAGGTAGAATAAATGACATTTTCTGTGACTTTTACTAGTTTTTCCTTCATTGATATGATATTACCATAAACATTAATTACTGTCAACTGGGGTGACTTCAGCTGTGTTTTTGATTCATGCTGGGGTCATAAACACGGGGTCGTAAACGCCGGGGTCATAAACGCCAGGGTTGTAAACCAGGTCATAAACGCCTGAGTGACTTTGGCCACTGTTTATGACCGTATATTACCCCACTTTGGCCATCATTATGAACAGGGCCAAATCACCCAGTTGACGGTACCATATTATTGATGGGATATTACTGTATTATTGATGTGATATTATGGTATCCATGAACATGCCATTGAGCATTTAGAGCATTTACAACAACCTTGTCCACTGCAAGCTTCATATCAGCAGCATCATAGCATTTTTTCTGTATCTGTAAGCTTTCAGGACGGCTTGTAATTTGTGAGACGATAAGTGAACTTTTTTTTTCGCTCAGCGAGGTATAGTCAGATGGGGTAAGACAGGACCGAAATCACTAACAGGCATGTAGCATCTATACCATGAATAACTAAAAAATCCTAAACTTATCACAAGGTGTGGTTATGCAATGGGCTTCAAAGCTACAACTCAGACTTTTTGCATACAACACAGTTTTCTGTACAGATCAAAAAAAAGTGAGCTGATCCCATCTTACCCCATTGGGGTAAGATGGGACCAACAGGTAATTCTTATGTTACAAGGTTTTTAGTAAAAATATAAATCTGATATTCAATATTATCCATCTAGAAACACATTATTTGATTAAACAACCACTAGTTACTGTTTTGTGTTGCAGGAAGTCAACTCTAATATCAGTCACATTGGAGTTTTTGGCACGAGAAAACTTTGTTAAGCATAGAAATAGTAGGTTGGCTTGGATTCATTGTAGAGCACTGCCAAATGCTACATGTATATCCCATTAGTGTCATTGTCTGAAAATTTATCAAATTGGTATTAAAACCAATGAATAATAACTTAAGAGTTGGACGTCATGTGTTTTCTTGCTAACTGCATTTGTGGTGCACTTCTTCAAACATAGCCCATGCCCTCTCACAAAATTGTGATAATAATTATTTTTTATGTTTCACACAATGATATTTCCCCCAACCACTCTTGCACATTGTTCTGCAGCTCACTAATGGGAAGAGACATCCCTATTTTCTCCATCCCTATGATGCAATTCACAATAGTATGCTAAATTTATCTAATTAAAAAAGCTAACAAGTTAGAATTGTTATTTTAAGCAAATGATGAAAATTTTGACCAAAATACTCCATGTATACTTATGCACAATAATAAATTCAATTAAAAGCTATTTTTGATAAACTATGGGGTAAAAGAGGACCATTTGTGGGGTAAGACAGGACCGTTTATGGGGTAAGATAGGACCACTTGTGGGTAAAACAGGATCATTTAGTGGTCCTGTCTTACCCCATGTCCGGTCCTTTTTTACACCATTTTAGAATAGTTGTCAGGCAGTGATGGTAGCAGGTAGGAATGCCTAGTATGTCTCAAAAGTTGCTTATTACTTGAGATTACCTGCCTACATCCACAAACCTGGCCAAAAAATTTTTTGTCATTAGACAGAGCTTATTTCCCAAACAGGGTTAACTATTTTGTGACCCTTCTTTACATAGGTTTTCTTTGAAAATTAACCAGAAATTCATTATTTGCAGAAGAGGGTTGAAACAAGCACTGAAATGACAGGCAATGATTGCTCTAACATATTCTTTGGTCAAATTAAATTCAGTGCAATTAGAATGCATGCCATGGGCCGGTCCTTTCTTACCCCATGAAGGCTGCGATCCTGTCTTACCCCATTTGACTATAAATGTTTCTCTATTTTTAATCAATTTTTTTCTTAACTGGAGCCTTTGCTAACTGAGGTTCTACTGTAAATGTGCTTTCCGGGGTGTCCCGAATAGCCCCGGGGGGGTGTCCCAAGTAGCCCTGGGGGGGTGTCCCAAGTAGCCCCGCCGTGCGGAAATGGCCGCCATTTTTTTTTGTAATGAGATAGGCAAAATCTGTCAATTACGTTTTCAAGCCGACACCTGGGTGCAACTTTTATGTAAGTAAAATTTTTTAATATGGCAAATATTTTTTTTGCTACAGACTTTAGCAGAAGTAACTTTTCAAAATAGCGTTTTTCACCATTTTTTTTTCAGGAATTTTTCAAAGCTAGTAAATGTCGTATTTTTCGACTTCCTTTATACTACATAGATAGGAAAAATGTTGTTGTTTAGGCCACTATATTTAGTTTAGCAATATTCCAATTAGTTTCGCTACTATGACTGTTTTACGACGTGTCAGAGGTGCGTCCTGAGTTGCCCCGCCAGTCCCGAGTTGCCCCAGTTGACGGTAGTCTCATTAATGTGTGGCTTCTACTCAATTTTATAGTTTAGCACTTTAGCTTGCAACAAATTTATTATTCAATATAAAACAAGATGGGGGAAATCCTTGTCTGCTTCTTGGAATTCTTGTCTCCTTGGGATTGGGTGCATGCAGACCTCCAGTCAAGCCCTTCAAGGCTTGTATTGAGAACCACAAGGCTGCAAACAGGCTTGGGGCTTCCCTACGAGTTTCTTCACAAATTAGGCTGGACTTCAATCCACTCATAAATGAGATGGCGATATGGATTTTTACATGCATGTTCAGCTATTTATCTACAAATGGCAGGCAGTAACAAAAAAATATATGAAATAATAATATATTAAAAGTTAGGATGAAAGTAATTTTAGGAAACTTTTTATGTTAGTGTTCATCAAGTCTGCGACTTTTACACTTTTTTTGAGATGTAACGGGTTGTAATTAGTATTCTCCATTGATTGTTATACGTGGCATTTCTTGATCAGCCTCCTTATTGTAGATATTATCTACCAAAAACTAGTCATGGACAAGCATGCTGATGTGTGAAGGGAAAAGCCCATATATTAACTGATTTGATGGAGGCTTTGTGGACGGTATAGAGGGGAAAGAGTCATCATAAATTACTGAGAGCTCTGTTAGTCCACGATGGGCGGCATGGGGAAGGCGAACTCAATGAGGAGCAAGGAATAATAGGTGGCCAGTGGTTGGCCTAGTCCAATTAGTTATAGCTGACTGCTAGGCACTGGCCATTCCTTGGCCACCTGTAAGACGCCCATTACCGCAAAAAAAGGCAGGCTGGGATATCATATTACAAAAAATACAAGCTCGAGAGTACTGTCAAAGGGGGTAAAAAGGGACGGATACGAGCGATTTTTGTTAATAACTTCTTACCATGAAACATATCAGAAACAAGTTTAGGCTCATTTTATAGCTCTTTGCAAGGGCTATCCAATGGCATCTTCAAAATAATTCTATATGCTATTCGTAAGGTGCCAGACGCAAAATAAAACCGCCCCGATTTACCCCTCAAAGCGGAGTAATCCGGGACACTTGCAATATAAGTTAATTTTAAAACATTTGAAGCATGCAGAGTGTACTCATCCATTACTAACAGTACTTTGAAGTCCTCCTCTATCATTGTAGATAATGTAGATGTAAAATAAATGACATTTTCTGTGATTTTTACTTGTTTTTCCTTTACTGATATTATATTACCATATTCATTAATTATTGAATTATTAATGTGATATTACTGTATCCATGGACATGCCATTGAGCATTAACAACGACCTTGTCCACTGCAAGCTTCATATCAGCAGCCATGTAGCATTTCTTCTGTATCTGTAAGCTTACAGGATGGTTTGTAATTTCGCACAATTTTAATTGAGTCAAGTGATTTCACTATAACAAAAAAGATTGTGAAAAACATACCTGAAACAGAAAATAATGTTTTAGTAACAACCATAATATGTTTTGGAGAAATAAATCATAGTTTCCCGTCAACCGGGGCTACTCGGGACAGTTTTGAGCATTTTTTGTTAATAACTTCTTACAATGAAACATTTCATAAACAAGTTTAGGCTCATTTTATAGCTCTTTGCCAGGGCTATCGAATGGCATTGTAAAAAAATTCCATATGCTATTTGTAAGGTGCCAGAAGTAAAAAAAAGTGTCCGGAGTAGCCCCGTCAAACGGGGCTACCATAAAATGGAGTTACTTTGACCGGCGGGGTAACTTTGACCACTTTTGTTTTTTTTAACAAAAACCCCCAAAACTCAAAAACGATTCAACATAGAAAAATTTTGTCAATGGCCATCAAAGGCCTAATACTGAGGCTACATAACACAATAGAAAGATTTAAAAAGTTTGCATATCTAATAAGTTAAAAAATGAAAAATGTGACCCACGAAAAAGAGCTATTATTTAAAGCCTGTCGGAGTACCCCCTCATATTTTTTCATTTTTCGGTAAAATAACTATAGGTTTAGATGCATTGTAGTAGAACTCTTCTAGTTACATATGCAAAAGACAAATTTTAGGAAATTGTCATAATTTGCAAATGGAGGGCGCCGCCCCCCAATGGGGGAACTTTGACCACCTAATGGCAGCCGTGACGGGGTAACATTGACCGGCTTGGAAATAAAGTTAAAATTACCATAGGTACCTATATAACATATTTTATGTTTGTTACACCTATTAATGTTTTTTTCTTTATGTTTCAGATTCTACAGAGTCTTATATATGGTAATTTTAACTTAATTTCCAAACCGTGTTTCAGACTCTACAGAGTCTTATATATGGTAATTTTAACTTAATTTCCAAACCGGTCAATGTTACCCCATCATGGCTGCCATTAGGTGGTCACATTTTGCCCATTTGGGGGCGGCGCCCCCCATTTGCAAACTATGACACTTTCCTAAAATTTGTCTTCTGCGTATGTAACTAGAAGAGTTTTACTACAATGCACCACAACCTGGAGTTATTTTACTAAAAAATAAAATTGATTTTACCACCCAGTCAAAGAAACCCCAAGAGCTGGGGTAACAAAGACCATCACTTTTTTTTTAAATTACATCAAAACTATGAGAGGCAGGAGCCAGCAATTTATGGTGATTAAAGCTAAAGTATAGACCTGTATTTTGCATGCTTAAAGCTTCAATTCAAGTTTAACTTATCTAGTAAAAAAATGGCATCATTTTGAGAAAAAAAGTGGTCAAAGTTAACCCATTTTATGATACTCGGGACACTTGCAATAAAACTTCATTTTAAAAAATTTGAAGCATGCAGAGTGTACTCATCCATTACTAACAGTACTCTGAAGTCCTCCTCTTTCATTGTGGATGATGTAGAGGTAGAATAAATGACATTTTCAGTGATTTTTACTCGTTTTTCCTTTATTGATGATATTACCATAAACAATAATTACCGTCAACTGGGGTGACTTTGGCCTTGTTTTTTATTCTGTTTTGCAAACAAAAACGGGGTCGTAAACGCCGGGGTCATAACGCCAGGGTTGTAAACAAGGTCATAAACGCTGGAGTGACTTTGGCCATCGTTTATGACCCTGCTTTTGTTTGCAAAAAAAAATCAAAAACGTGGCGGAAGTCACCGCAGTTGACGGTACTGTATTATTGATGTGATATTACTGTATTATTGATGTGATATTACCGTATCCTTGAACATGCCATTGAGCATTTACAACAACCTTGTCCACTGCAAGCTTCATATCAGCAGCCTTATAGCATTTTTTCTGTATCTGTAAGCTCACAGGACGGCTTGTAATTTCACACCATTTTAATTGGGTTGAGTGAATTTATTATAAAAAAATATAACTCAGTACTCACTGCAGTGAGTGACAGAGAGCACATTTTCTTGTCGACAAAAACTTGAGACAGACAGACAGACGGACATGGCAAGCACAATAGTGCTCGTTTATGTGCCATGCGCTCGTTTATGCACCATTTTAATTGGGTCAAGTGAATTTACTATAGAAAAAAGATCATGAAAAACATACCTGAAAAAGAAAGGAATGATTTAGTGACAACCATCATATATTTTGGAGAAATAAATCATAGTTTAGGTCAATTATTTTTCATTCTATGATGCCCGGTGCACAATTGCACAATTATATATATAGCATTCTATGTACAATTTTGTGATGACCGATGATGCACTAATTTTTCAACAAGTGAAATTTTTTCGCCGAACAAGGTAAATGTGATCAATATTCTTTGTTTTTAATCTATTTTTTTTTCTTATCTGGACTCTTTGCTTACTGAGGTTCTACTGTAAATGCATTTTTGGGGGTGTCCCAAATAGCCCCGGGGGGGGGGGGGCTATTTCAAGCCGACACCTGGGTGCATCTTTTATGTTAGTAAAAATTTTTAATACGCCGAATATTTTTTTGGCTACAGGCCTTAGCAGAAGTAAATTTTCAAAATAGTGTTTTTCACCATTTTTTCAGGAATTTTTCAAAGCTAGTAAATGTAGTATTTTTTGACTTTCTTTATACTACATAGATAGGAAAAATGTTGACTTTAACGCCACTATATTTAGTTTTGCAATATTCCAATTAGTTTTGCTACTATACCGGTAACAGTTTTACGCCAAGTCGGAGGACTGTCCCGAGTAGCCCTGCCAGTCCCGAGTAGCCCCGGTTGACGGTAGGTCAATTACTTTTCATTCTATGATGCCCGGTGCATAATTCTATATATAGCATTCTATATAGGTACAATTTTTTGACAACTGTTGATGCACTAATTTTTCGACAAGTGATTTTTTTTTTTTCGCTGAGCAAGGTAAATGTAATCTTTGTTGTTAATTAACTTTTTTGTTAACTGGAACCTTTGCTAACTGAGGTTCTACTGTAAATGCATTTTTAAGGGTGTCCCTAATTACCCTGGGGGTGGGTGTCCTGAGTAGCCCCGCCGTGCGGAAATGGCTGCAATTTCGTGGGGGAATGAGATAGGCAAATTCTGTCAATCATGTTTTCAAGCCAACACCTGGGTGCAACTTTTAGGTAAGTAAAATTTTTTAATATGGCAAATATTTTTTTTGCTCCAGACCTTTGCAGAGATACTTTTCCAAAATCGCACTTTTCACACTTTTTTTCAGCGATTTTTTAGAGATACCGTAAAATGGGGTAACTTAGACCGGCAGGGTAACTTAGACCACTTTTCGTTTTTTCTAACAAAAACCCCCACAACTCAAAAACTATTTGACATAGAAAAATTTTGTCAATGGGTATTAAAGGCCTAATACTGAGGCTACATAACACAATAGAAAGGTTTGAAAACTTTGCATATCTAATAGGTTAAAAAATTAAAAATGTGACCCATGAAAAAAAGCCATCATTTTAAGCCTGTCAGAGTACCCCCTCCAATTTTTTTATTTTTTGGTTAAATAACTCCAGGTTTTGATGCATTGTAGTAGAACTTTTCTAGTTACATATGCAAATGACAAATTTTAGGAAAGTGTCATAGTTTGCCAATGGGGGGCGCCGCCCCCAAATGGGGTAACTTAGACCACCTAATGTCAGCCCTGATGGGGTAACATAGACCGGCTTGGAAGTTAATATAAAATTACCATATATAACATATTATATGTTTGACAGCCTATTTATGTTTTTTCTTTATGTTTCACACTCTACAGAGTCTTATATATGGTAATTTTGACTTAATTTCCAAGCCAGTCAATTTTACCCCATCAGGGCTGCCATTAGGTAGTCACATTTCCCTCATTATGGGGTGGAGCCCCCCATTTGCAAACTATGACACTTGGTTCAAGTTTGTCATTTGCATATGTAACTAGAAGAGTTCTACTACAATGCACCAAAACTTGGAGTTATTTTACCAAGAAATATAATTGATTTTACCACCCGGTCTAAGTTACCCCATGAGCTGGGGTAACAAAGACCATCACTTTTTTTGAAATTACATAAAGACTATGAGAGGCAGGAGCCTCTCATTACATTCACTCAACTGCATTACACATTCACTCACCAATTTATGGTGAGTGAAGCTAGAGTATAAACCTGTATTTTGCATGTTTCAATTCAAGTTTAATATAGCTAGTAAAAAATGGCATTTATAAAAAAAAGTGGTCTAAGTTACCCCATTTTACGGTAGTAAATGTTTGATTTCTTGACTAGCTTTACACATAATAGATAGTAAAAATTTTGAAGTTTACGCCACTATTTTTAGTTTTGCAATATTTTGATTAGTTTAGCTGCTACAACATTTCTACGAAATGTCGGAGGTGTGTCCCGATTTACCCTGCCCGTCCCTTTTTACCCCGTTTGACGGTAGTGACTAGCAGATACTGTCAGTGTCAATAGCAATCATAGGCGTATAGTGGCAAAGCAGAGAGTTTTTTAGACTCTCCCTCAAGTTCATTTTTGAGTCCTATAAGTAGACCAGTAAAGTATCATGCATAGTGGCAAAGCAGAGAGTTTTTTAGACTCTCCCTCAAGTTCATTTTTGAGTCCTATAAGTAGACCAGTAAACTATCATGGATACCAGCCTTATCATATATAATAAATTGTTTTAAATCTTGAGTAATTAAGGAAATTAAAAATGAACTGATTCTAAAAAAATATCTGGTTTGCCTCAGCTGATACTTTGGGTAATGCATGGGCTGCTTTAGCCGCCAGGTCCCGTGAGGTCTGCCATCTTGTGTTTCCCTTGATGTACTTGTGGCCAGGGACAAACTGGATCACAACTGGGAGACAAGCTCAAAGAACATGTAATATTTGATGAATCTGGAATACCAATGGTAAATGAGATGAAGGTCTATGGGATGCCAATAAATTCAGACTTGATAATGAGTCTGTGTACACCACTGCCCCCTGTTCACCAACATTCCTATCCCTTATCAAAAGAGCAGCCTGAGCTATGGCAAATAGTTCACAGCTCAAGATTGATCATTGAAACCTCTGAATGTAATTTCCAGTTGTTCATCTGAAAGAAGTCTGCTTCCTGTATGCTGATGCAGCTGATGAGGGCTCAGCTAAGGCTCAACATTTTTGGACCCAATTGACACATCTCACATCTGTATAGATTTCAAGGAAACCACTAACCACTGTATACCATCAAACGGGGTAAAAAGGGACGGGCGGGGTACATTGGGATGAGCCTCCAACATTTCATAGAAATGTTGTAGCAGCTAAACTAATCAATATATTGCAAAACTAAATATAGTGGCCTAAACTTCAAAGTTTTTACTATCTATTATGTATAAAGCTAGTCAAGAAATCAAACATTTACTATCTCTAAAAAATCACTGAAAAAAAGTGTGAAAAGTGTGATTTTGGAAAAGTACTTCTGCTAAGGTCTGGAGCAAAAAAAAATATTCACCGTATTAAAAAATTTTACTTACATAAAACTTGCACACAGGTGTCGGCTTGAAAATGTAATTGACAGAATTTGCCTATCTCATTCCAAAAAAATGGCAGCCATTTCTGCACGGCAGGGCTACTCGGGACACATCCCCGGGGTAATTAGGGACACCCTTAAAAATGCATTTACAGTAGAACCTCAGTTACCAAAGGTTCCAGTTAAAAAAAAGTTTATTAACAACAAAGAATTTTGATTACATTTACCTTGCTCAGCAAAAAAAAAAAAAAATTCACTTATCGAAAAATTAGTGCATCAATGGTAGTCACAAAATTGTACATAGAATGCTATATATAGAATTGTGCACCGGACATCATAGAATGAAAAGCAATTGACCTAAACTATGATTTATTTCTCCAAAACATATGACGGTTGTTACTAAAACATTATTTTATGTTTCAGGTATGTTTTTCACAATCTTTTTTGTTATAGTGAAATCACTTGACTCAATTAAAATTGTGCAAAATTACAAACCATCCTGTAAGCTTACAGATACAGAAGAAATGCTACATGGCTGCTGATATGAAGCTTGCAGTGGACAAGGTCGTTGTCAATGCTCAATGGCATGTCCATGGATACAGTAATATCACATTAATAATACCATAAGGTAATTACCTAATGAATATGATAATATAATATCAATAAAGGAAAAACAAGTAAAAATCACAGAAAATGTCATTTATTTTACATCTACATCATCTACAATGAAAGAGGAGGACTTCAAAGTACTGTTAGTAATGGATGAGTACACTCTGCAAGTCTGCATGCTTCAAACATTTTAAAATTAACTTTTATTGCAAATGTCCCAGATTACCCCGCTTTGAGGGGTAAATAAATCGGGATGGTTTTATTTTGCGTCTGGCACATTACGAATAGCCAGAGGTGGGCAGTAGCGCGCTACATGTAGCAACCGCTACTAGCGGCCACTACATTTTCAGTAGCGGTAGCGGCTCTACATTTACGGCAATGTAGCGGTAGCGGTAGCGCCCGCTACATATTTAAGTAGCGATACGAGGTTATGCTGCTACAGCGCTACCGCTACATTTATAGATAAAGCCTTTAGATTTTACTTAATGGGACCGGCTACTCTCCAACAAAACTTTTTTGTTTACAGACGGATTGTTTTGAAACTTGGTACACATATGTAAAACTGAAATCTAAGACCTTTTGTTCATGTAAATTTAAAAAAATGAAAGAAAACGTGGAATTAATAGAAAACGGCAAATAAGGGGTACTCTAAAAGAGTTTATAACTTTTGCAAATCATATGCTACAATGTCGAGACACATATCATTCGTTTTGTAACAACAATACCTAGCGACTGTCGAGCCCAGATTTTTTATTTTTCTCATCGTTTTTTTTTTCGCGTTCTTCCCATTTTTTTCACATTTTTACCCCCCACTTTCCTCCCCTTCCCATATATAAGTCAAACCATGCACATATTAAAAAAAAAGGCTTCTAGAGTCTCTAGGTATTGTTTTTACAAATCGAATGGTATGTCTCTCATTGCCGTAGCTTGAAAACTGTTGGAGTTATAATTTTTTTAAGATGGCGTTTTTTTGGATTTTTAAATTGTTCAGAGGAGCCAAATAAAGTAAAATTCATTGAAAACAGAAGAATATGCCCAAAAAGTCTTGATATGGTAGCCCAAGCTTTCCGTTTGCCAATTATTTGCATTCAAGGTACCAGCACGCGTCTTTAGACCTATTTATGTTCAATTTAACGTGAATAATAGGCTATAAATGGGACTTCTTATATATAAATATATATACATATATAAAATATTCATTTTACATAACTTTACAACTGCATTACACAAAAACTATTGCATGAACATCCATGGTAGTAGCTTTGTTAAACGCGTCTTGTTTGTAGCTTTCAAGCGAGTGCAAACACTTTGTAATTGACGAGAGAAATGATCTATATATATAGATTTAATTCAAATAAATCTTTGTACATATATTGTTAAAAAATGTTCATATATATATTTTTAAATTGTCTTGCGCAAAAATTATAGCACGCACAGACATGCGGTAAACTGCGTTAGACGCGCCTTTTCAGCAGCTACAAAATGAGTCAAGAAAACAATAAAGCCAAAATTTCCGAATTTTAGGGTAGCTGGTCCCCTTAATAGTATTAAATATTATATTAAAACCAGCATGATACATACATAATATAAATTACAGAATAAAACTGTACGAAAGATTTCGGTGTAATATTGTCAACCTCAGCCTGTTACTAGTGTCAACATGTTAGTTGTTACTTGTTAAGTTGTTACCAGTTACCACTTACAGGTTTTTTCATCTTTCAGTTTGCTTAGTTATTTTTACACAGTTATTTTTATGTTTCACCTCCCTACATGGATGTCTACTTTAATCTACCAGTCTCAAAAATAATCCACATATATATATATACAAAAAAAGACTGATTTTTATATGTATATGTGGATAATTTCTTAGATTGGTAGATTAAAGTTCACATCCCTGTAGGGAAGGTAAAACATAAAAATAACTGTAACTTATATTTACTGTATCTAACTCTGGGGTAACCCATACTAGTTCGGTTAGGTTAATTGCAATAAAGTTGCATTTATATGTTTTAAAAATGTTTTATTATCATTAAATGTTAATGAGTAAATCCCAATAGCAGAACAATAAATATTTAGAGATTACCAAAAATTTTGGCCATTGTAGCGGCTAATGTAGCGCGCTACATTTTACTGTAGCGGTAGCGCCCGTTACAATCTAGTGGGTGTAGCGGTAGGGGTAGCGCCCGCTACATTTAGAGCATGTAGCGGTAGCGGTAGCGCCGCTACATTTCCAAGTAGCGCTGCCCAGCTCTGCGAATAGCATATGGAATTTTTTTGAAGATGCCATTGGATAGCCCTCGCAAAGAGCTATAAAATGAGCCTAAACTTGTTTCTGAAATGTGTCATGGTAAGAAGTTATTAACAAAAAACGCTCAAATCCATCCCTTTTTACCCCGTTTGACGGTACTGTATTTTGTAGATCTTGGAAATTTGGAATATGGTGAGCGCATTTGTCTCTGATAGCTCCCCAACTGTCTGTGGCAGCCTGTCTTTCAAAAAAATGAGAGAAGTGTACAAAGCAATCAATCCATGGCAGTATTGGTGAATGGTGACAGCAAGTCTGCTTCATCGCCCCTAAATGACAAATTTAAATAAGAATTATTTATAAATAAAAAGTCTTCCTTGCTCGGAGCACAAATGTGGAACAAAATTTGTACCTACCCAAGGCTGGCAGCCAGTCTGTCAATACTGTTGGATCAAAAAGGTTACTATAGGTTGACAATTGGCATACAGTGAGGCAGCTCTTGGAGGCGGCAGAGGTATTGCAGCCACACTAGCTGGCGCAATGAATAAATAAATAAAAAAAAATAAAAATAATAGCTGGCTTATTTAAGAAGGGTTGGTTGAGATTGTATTGACCTTTTAGGTAATTAGAAAGATTTTCCACCCTAATACAAAAAGTATTCTAATTAAAATATTTAATTTCAATCCTTAAATATGTGAATTTAAAACTAGAAACAAAACAATTACAATTATAAGACTATATATAAAATAATTAAATGCAGTGAATGGATATAAAATATTTGAATTGTGCACATGTTTATTTCAAATAGTGTTAGATTTCCTCATAACTTATGTCTTCTTTCAAGTTGTATGAGGTTTGTTAGGTTATCGTTCAGTTTATGTTTAGTAATGATTTATTGGTCTGAATTAAATGGGAGCAGTGCAGTCAGTCACTCAGTCACTACTAGTTAGTGTGTATAGAGGGTAGAGTCTGGTAGATTTATAGGACATAAAACTAGTACCTAGATCTATTGATAGTGCTGTGCACTGTGCTATCGGCTACCTATCCGTTATGCGACTCTTCAATGTTTAGAAGATCTGCATTCCTGCAGTGTTTTTGTATATTGAAGCCAGTTAAATGGTCAATATTTAGCTCATTACCTTGCTCCATACAAACTTTAGAAAGCTAATAAATAGACTTATCAATAATTGTTAACCCAAAAATCCCTAAGTGGTAAACACCACCTTGGCCTGTTGGCCATTATTTAACACTTTAACCGCATCTCCCAGAATCGCCAATATGCCCCGCCTGCATCTCATTCAAATTACGATTGCTTCAGTCACCATTGAGCCAGGAAGACGAGAGTTTGTGTGTCGCTCTATAAACGTAAGTACAAACATTTGGTGTTATAAAATCCGTGGGACAAATATGGTACATGATGTGGACAGTAAACGCGGTGAGCATTTTGTGCAACGTGCGCTACATGGGGTCACGATCCCCGTGCACCAATAGAGGTGCATGATGTGGAGTGTAATTGTAGCTATTATCTGTAGCAACGTGCGTCAAATGTGACCGCAACCACCGCATGTTATTTGTAAAATTTTTTGTGAGATCCTTCAAGTATTCATTATATATTGTTGATTATTGGATACCTTTAGTGTTTGCTATATAATGAATTATGTAATATCCTCATTTCAGGCCTATGGATCCATCTCGATTTTACCGGAAACGCAGGGGTTCTGAAAATGCTGAACATGATGCAGATGAAAATGGAGCAGATAGCCCTGATTCGGGAGATTCTGCTTATTCTTCCTCCGATACATGCAATGATTTTTCACCAACTTATGCTCTAAGTGAATCAGAAAGTAGTTCTGATAAAGTGATAATGACGTTTCAGATGATAATGTCAGCTCAGCATGTGACGACAACGCAGGCAATGAATGGAATTCAACCGTAGCTTCAGCGAGATCATTCTTCACAGAAAATGAACAACTATTAGTACAACCTGTACCTTCCAAAGCAGATGGAACTGTCTCAGCTATTGATGTCTTCAAATTGTTTGTAAGATGATGTTATATTGCATATTGTTCAGGAAACAAATAGATATGCAGAGCAAGTTCTTGAAACTCAAAGAGTGAATAGGAAGTCACTTCTATCAGAGTGAAAACCAACAAATAATGAAGAAATAAGATTTCTTGGCATCATAATCTCTATGGGCTTTGTCAACATGTCAAGTATGGAATGCTTCTGGTCAAAGAAAACACTTTATGCCTATGATTTTGTGAAAAGAAATATTACTAGAAGTCGATTTTTAGCGCATTTTCTCATTTATGGAAAAAATACACTATTGTGCTCGCCATGTCTGTCTGTCTGTCTGTCCGTCCGTCCGTCTGTCCGTCCGTCCGTCCATGACCTCAAGTTTTTGTCGACAAGAAAATGCGCTCTCTGTCACTCACTACAGTGAGTACTGAGTTCTATTTTTCTCCTTTTGAGAATGCTGCATTTCAACGATAATGAAACTTTTGAACAAAACAGAAGACTGTACAAAATAGAACCAATCCTTGATATGTTGAAGAATAACTTCAAATCAGTGTATTCTCCTGGTGAGAAATTGATTGTGGATGAGTCGCTGGTTCCATTTAGAGGAAGAATTTTCTTCAGACAGCACATTCCTGGCAAGTCACATAAATATGGCATCAAACTATACAAGCTTGGCACTGTGAATGGGTATACATGGAGTTTTGAAGTATACACTGGCAATTTGTCGAATGTGCCTGAGCATAACCATTCGGAGTAAATTGTTCTCAAACTGACAAAGCCTCTTCTGAAAAAAGGAGCAGCAATCAATGCTGATAACTACTATTCATCGGTACCATTAGCCGAGAAATTGCTCCAAGAAAAAAATTGCTACTGTGGGACTGTATGCAAGAACAGGAAACTACTACCATCAACCGGGGCTACTCGGGACAAGCGGGGCTACTCGGGACAGGCCTCCGACACGTCGTAAAACTGTTGCAGTAGCAATTGGAATATTGCAAAACTAAAAATAGTGGCGTAAACGTCAACATTTTTCCTATCTATGTAGTACCTATATATAACAAGGCGGACCGGCAAACCTCTGAGGGAGAAAGCCAGTCGGGTTAAAGTTAATGAGTAAACAAATCAAATAATTAAGGTTTTGAATACTTATAAGAAACTAAGAAACTTTGAGTCACAAATTTACCGGTTACTTTAGACGTTTAGAGATCGCAATTCACACACGTGCTACCACGGCAAACGCAACTGACTTTCTCCGATAAGATTGTTGAACATGATCAAGCACACAACGGATAGATTTGTCTCAAACGCTATGGTTCAAGTTTATAGACAGTCCTTTTAATGCCAGACTGCCAGTAATATATAGTGATATTCGGGCTCGAAAGGATGACGTCACAGCACCGAATCGCCAGATGCATTGTGGGATCGGCCGCCATATTTGTAGCAGGGTTTAGCTTTCGCCTACGTATAAATCTACTGCGATCGTCTGTTTTTGAAGTTTTTACTTGAAGATGGGACGCTACTGCACCGTTGCAGGATGTACCAGTCGTTCTCACGGTCGTTTAAACAGAAAAATATACAATGGAATGCGTTTATTCAGTTTACTAGCCGTGTATATCGTATCCGTTTATGGCTCGTACTGATATACGTATCGCATATCAGTTTACCAGCCGTGAATATTTATTATATACGATAGTATACATTTTCCAGGGGCAAAATCTGTTAGTTGCCTTTAGATAAGCTACATAAGTAAGAATAAAACGTAATAATATTTACAAATCAGATAACATTGTCATGATCCATTATCCTGCAGCGATGATAGTGTTGTTGCAGTTGGCTGGTTTGTTGGAAGATCAAAATGATTCGCTGTGTTCTATAACATCAGATGTTTCCAGTTATTTACATTGCCTTTCAATTTCAATATAAATTGGTTTTGCAAAACGTCGAGGTTTCTAGTGAATTGGTGTGTTGTTGGTCAGTTCTGTGGTCTGAGGTGTCACATGAGCGCGTCCAATATCGGGATCGGTATTACTATGAGCCGTCCGAACCCTGGTTACCTGGCAGGCATTGATAAAATTCTATCCTTTTCCTCTCATAAAGGTGAAAAGGAATTTCATTTTCCATTCTTAGGAGGTTCCATTCATCAGCATCATTATCTTCGTCCAGTTGTACTACCAAACTAACTCTACCAAGTGCATCGCCTTTCTTGATTCGTTGAAGTTTCGTTTCTCCATCGCCTGTACCCATCCATCAACAAATTGTTTGTAAGCTTCAAGCGTCTTGTATGCCTTGAACTCTTGCAAGGTGTATTGGCTGACCACCAAACACCAAATAGTTTAGTAAATCACCGTGTTAAGAGGAAGGCTTGCAAAATCTGCATATCACGGCTTTGCCGGCACTTCGTTGGCATCAACATCATTAATGTCGAACATTTTTCTTAAATATCGGTCTCTCACTGAAGGAAGGAGTTTTTGACAACAGCCTAATCCTTTCTGCTTTTTTCTTTCTTTCTCCATTGCTACCAAAACGTCCAAATGTGTAGGAGCGAGTGAGTAAGCTGAGGCGCCGGTGTGATACAAAGATGGCGGCGTTGCAACGCGGCTAACGTGGATACGCGGGAGCTTGGCGAGCCCGACTACTTAGAGCACTGAGTTCAGTGAAGTGGGGAGCATCATGACAGCTGTTGCGCAGAATATATGTTGCATTCATTCGAAGCAAGATGGAGTATGGCTCCACAATTTTGGGAAACATCTCAAAGTCGCTCTCAAATCCGCTGGAAACGGTACAAAACTCAGCGCTTAGATACATTTTGGGCGCTCGTTGCACTACGCCTGTATTGTCTTTGGGTGTGTGTGTGAACGGCTTGAAGGTGAAGAAGTAGTCGAAAGATAACCACTCATTACACCTGGACTCAGCAGAAAGTTTTCAGCGTCAAGTGTCGGTGATCCTTGAAGGATCTATTAGCTGGGCTTCCAGATTTGATCATTGGTAAATTCAGGGTGATGCTCATGCACTATACAGGGATGTCAGACGATTTGTTTGCGTTAAATAGGTGATTGTTGCTCTTATAATTGCATGTTGAATCTTTATGCGGTAGTTGCCTCCTCCAAGAAGTGTTCATACAGTTAGATGGTGCACACCCATAGCTCGAGTAGTAGTGATCAGCAACTGACGCTCCAGGCGGTACTGCAGGCATGCCAGGAGAAAATGCTCCACAGTATCATCCACCCCACAATGCAAGCACATGGGAGTGTCAGCCATGCCAAATCGATGGAGGTACGACCGAACACCAACATGACCCAATCGAAGACGAGTAAGTACCACAGCAGCACGACGAGAGCAACTGGACACCCATGGAACAGGAGACAAATCAGTCCGCACAGAAGCAAGATGATGTCGCGGTTGAGCCGTGTCACAAGACAGACGTGCGTGCTGCGCGGGCTCACAGCTTGCCTTTTCACAATGCGGTTGAACTGTATTAACGCATTTTGTATTGAAATGTATCACTAAAAGGACTTGAAGTGAAGTCAGTGAAAGAGAATGCAAACAGAGAGTGGAAGTAAATAGCGGTTCACTGTTTTTTAATGTAAAAAACGAGGGTAAATCTAGTGAGTGATGGTGTCAGGTTGTGATGTCATTACTGACTATTACGTCACCTTCTGTGACGTCACTACTCGTGGGTCACCGCGTATATAAGCTGAGAAAGGGTTGTGATGTCATTACTGACTATTACGTCACCTTCTGTGACGTCACTACTCGTGGGTCACCGCGTATATAAGCTGAGAAAGCGCACTGTTAGTCAGTCCCAGCAGAGTCTCAGTCTTAGGCAGACAGCCTTCAGCTGCAGTCATGCAGACTCCGGCACTCAGACCAATATGTAGTGTCGTTAACTCTATCTCCCAATCTACTGCTGGAGCTGAGATCGTTCCAGTATTGGGCCGCTTCTTTGTATCTCCTGACATTTCTTCAATGGCATCAGGCGCACTCTTGCGCTTCCGACGAGCCGCTCCACTTTCTGGTGAGTCGCCATCTTGGGATGAGGAAGGAGTTGCTTCTCTTCCGATAATAATCTCATTTTCACAGAAATGTCTGAGTTGCGAATCGGTCATTGTCAACTCTGATGCGTTTGGTGAAGCACCAGGATCAATGAGATCTTGACCCTCAGATGAATTAATCATTGAGGTATCGTTAGTCACTTTCACAAATCACAATTATAGGGAAACAGAGAGGTTTGCAGGAACGTCCTCTTTCGACAACGGTTCAAGCTTCTCCCTGTATGCTTACAGATACAGAAAAAAATGCTATAAGGCTGCTGATATGAAGCTTGCAGTGAACAAGGTTGTTGTAAATGCTCAATGGCATGTTCATGGATACTATAATATGGCATCAATAATACAGTAATATCCCATCAATAATAGGTACCGTCAACTGGGGGATTCTGCCCAGTTCATAATGATGGCCAAAGCAGGGTCATAAAGGGTCATAAACAATGGCCAAAGTCACTCCGGCATTTATGACCTGGTTTATAACCCTTGCGTTTATGACCCCGCGTTTACGACCCCAGCATGAATCAAAAACGAGGCCCAAGTCACCCCAGTTGACGGTAATCAATGTTTATGGTAATATCATATCAATAAAGGAAAAACATGTATAAATCACAGAAAATGTCATTTATTCTACCTCTACATTGTCTACAATGAAAGAGGAGGACTTCAGATTACTGTTAGTAATGGATGAGTACGCTCTGCATGCTTCAAATGTTTTAAAATGAAGTTTTATTCCCATTGTCCCGAGTAGCCCCGACCGACGGGGCTACTCGGGACAATCTTTATTTTGCGTCTGGCACCTTAGGAATAGCATATGGAATTTTTTTGACAATGCCATTTGATAGCCCTGGCAAAGAGCTATAAAATGAGCTTAAATTTGTTTATGAAATGTTTCATCGTAATAAGTTATTAACAGTTATTAACAAAAAAACAATCAAATCTGTCCCGAGTAGCCCCAGTTGACGGTACCACAAGATGTGATGTCAAGAAAGGAATCTGAACCCAGGTCCAGGTAGATCAAATATCTCAGGAAAGCACAAATCTCATGAACTGGTTGAGGCAGATGGGCCTAGAAGTAAGAAGAGGAAGAGATATCTGTCTTGCTACAGCGGAAGGAACTAAAGTAGCCCGTTCAAAAACTCGCAAGGTAAACACTAATTGCGACACTTGCGAAAATAAACCATATCTGTGCATATCATGCTACAATCTGAAGCATTCAATTTCATCATAAAGCGCCTAAGGGGTCAAGTTCAACAAAGAATTATTAATAATGTTTACTCACTACACACAAAATATATGCTTAGTATACATTATCGTCATCATTATCCTTTACTTACAACACCTAAAATGTGATTGAGGAGGTTAATATTGAAGTTTAATGAATTATTATAAATTTAAGGGTGTGCCCCATTTGTGGGTCACGATGCAGGTTGAGACAGACACCTGTGACCCACATATGGGTCACGATGTGGGTAAAGTGTTAAGGCAATAAGTGCCCTTTTTAGCCATCTATTATGATCCATATACTGTTATTGTTAGTAGGCTAATTGCAACATAATAAATAACACTTCAAAAAGACAAAAAGCTGAAAAATAAAAAAATCAAATAAATAAATAAAAAAAAATCATGAAAAAATAAAAAAAAAACAATTGATTTCTGATTCATTTTTCATTTTTTAAAAAAATAAAAAAAATCACCAACCCTGTTGTGATGAAATCTTTGACATTTAAAACATTGCCAAGGCTTGGCAATGTAGGGGCTAACTTGGAAATGCTGATAACCAAGGTAGTAAAGGAATGTTGGCAGTTTGCTTGAGTTGAATGTGACTTTGAACATTGATGTATTTGATTTTTCTTTCCCTTTCAGAATTCTTTCTGCCATGGCACCGCTGTGTCCAGCCAGAACTAGAGCCTCTGCTAGGTCTTTGTTCGAGACATTTTCACCCAGCAGTTCTATGACTGATGACTCCAACAGATCCCAGTTCCAAGCTCTCTCTCAAAGGTAACAACAAGAATTTTGTGGGCAAGATTTTTGCTAAACCCAGCAATGCCTGTTCTGCCAAAAGGTGAGTCTGCCAGGGCCTTGCTCAGACCAGAGTCAAATCATTTGAAAAAAATTTGTCTACTGGATGGGTAGCTGCAACTGGCTCAATGATAATGACTTTTCCATATGAGTTAGGAGCAGCAGGCTCTGTCTCATGGATGAGTTTGACACTGGCAGTCTCTAAAGTAAGTGATAGTTTTAGTACCAGCATTTCTTTGTGGAGGAGTCGGCAGGCTCTCACCCTCAGGTACATCGGAGTCTGAGTCAGGGTTGGTGATAGTTTTAGTGCCAGCAGTTCTTTGGGCAGTAGTCGACAGGCTCTCACCTTCAGATTCCTCTGAGTCAAGTGGGAGCTGACTAGGTCCATTGAGACAGGTAAAACTTTCAAAGTTCCCAATTCCAGGATCACCAAGCCTATCAGGCTATCACCAGAACTGGCCTCCCAGTCCTCCCTTACATCTTCCAGGTCTGGCAATGGCAGTTCACCCATTGGGTCAGTTAATGTTGGCATGTTGGAGGTTTTGGAAATGTACATCGAGCTGTTTGGCGCTGGCAGTGAACCATCTCTATCAGCAATTGGCAATGATTGGCTATGTGGGTCGGCCTGTGAATGCTTTGGTTGTTTACGGGAGGTTTTCTGAAGCGTTGATGATGCAGTCACAGAAGAGCCGGTCAGCCGGTGTTCCCGTCTGAATCAGACATAGACAAATTGCCCCCCCTTATGCCGCTTCTGTTGATGCACCGGCATCCTTTAGATAACTAAGGAGCTTCTAGCCTCAAGCTTTTGCTCCACACACCTATCTATAATTACAATATTAAATATTCAACTATATTCAAGTGATTTTCACAGTTGGGCACAGAGCACAGTAACTTACTTCTGTCTCGGGCCAAAGTTTAAACCGGAATCTGCCAGGAGTTGAGAACGAGCAAGAGCCTGTAGTGGCTAGATAATATTCTAGTGTATAATCTCCAAGCTGAGAGATGTTATAATTTCTTTGAGATTATTAGGTGTAAAGCTGTACTTTGTTGCATAGTTAATACAGTAAATATGACGATGCTTGTGAACTTCGGCCGATAGCTTCACAAATAACTAAGATAAAATAATCATCATTGTAAGCCGGTTAATCATGGCCAGTCCTAGTATGGAATATATCTACTTGGCGAGCCGCGACTGAATTTTTCGAGCCGTGGTTTTATGGATTTGCCAGCCGTGATTCCATTTCTACGAGCCGTGATTTTATTTCACCGAGCCGTGAATTCCATATCTCGGCCATGAAAAGCCATTTACGAGGTGCGAATGCGAATTTATTTACAAAGTTTATATATACAGTCTGACCGCTTTGACATGACCGCAACTATGCGCGATCTTCAACAAACGTTTTGTTTATTTGTTTACATTACGATGTTTATGTTTTTTCTGCAAGAATTTTTGGCGGAAACGGTAAAGCAATGCGGATTGCGGAAGTTGAAAATTTTATGAAATGACATGTTTGCGAAGTGCAAACCGCGATTTTTTAATCAAACAAAAATTTATGACATTCGAGCCGCGAGATTTCATACCTACTGAAATAATATGATATTAGGGCCGCAATATTTCAGACAAAAATAGGACTTTTCCAGACTAGGGCCAGTCCATACCTATAAAAATGTTCAAATGATTTTACAATAGTTTTAAGCCCCAATAAGATTAAATAATATTATTCTGTAAGTCATAGAATAAGAGTAAGTTAAAAACCTTCAGCTTCACGCAACTCTGGCTGAGTCTGGCAGACTGGCAACATCGGAGCTCGAGCTCTGGAACCATTGAAGGTTTGATTTTTAATCAAAGCATGCAGTGCTCGGGCCTAAACTTTATATGTAATCTTACTTAAATATCACCAATAAACTACCTGAACGCTTCCACTGCCAATTACCCTTCAGGCTTCAAGTAGGGAAGCCTTACAAAGTCCTTCAATTACGCACATAACTCTAGACTAAAGGCCTCGATACCTATAACTCTGGTCTGGTATACCTACAGCATTACCATCAAGGCATCAACTAGTAACCTTCAGTCATAGTGGCAAACCAGAGCTTTTTTAGAATCAGACTATCAGTGCATTTTTAATTTCCTCATTCACTCAAGATTTAAACCAATTTCTCAAGTACGTATGATAATGCTGGTATCCAGGATACTTTACTGGTCTACTTATAGGACTCAAAAATGAACTTGAGGGAGAGTCTAAAAAACTCTCTGCTTTGCCACTATGCCTTCAGTAACTTACCGCTCCCAGTAACCTCCCAAAAGCCCATGGCAGCTTGGGCCTGACTCCTGAGACGTGATGCCTGACCTTTGGGTAGTAAATACTACGGAGTACGGACCAGTTCGACACACTTCTTCCTTCGACCACGGTGCAAATGAGACTCTTTCTGAGATATAAGCATTGAAACCGCAGAATCTAGATTCTAGAACGACCATTTGGTTTCACTCAAAATTACAGGAGATAAGATTGTTTTTTTTTTTTTTTTAATTTGATTTGAAGACTTCGGGTATGCAGGTAGCACACCTCCCAGCCTGAGCACAACTCAGATTTTGATCACTCCGCTTCACTTGTTGATTTCACTTTGTATTTCTCTTTCAGCACTTCCACCAACCAGTGTGGCAGTAAATAGTGAGGA